>NC_142149.1:45744806-45929806 GCF_024610735.1 Ursus americanus | reverse complement strand
AACCCTAACTCTAACCCTAAACTTAACCCGAACCCTAACCCTAACCCTAACCCGAACCCGAACCCTAACCCTAACACTAACACGAACCCTAACCCTAAACCTAACCCTAACGCTAACCCAAACCCTAACCATAAACCGAACCCGAAACCTAACCCTAAGCCGAACCCTAACCCTAACCTTAGCCCGAACCCTAACCTGAACCCGAACCCTAACCCTAACCCGAACCCTAAAGCTAACCCTAACCCGAACCCGAAACATAACCCGAAGCCTAATCCGAACCCTAACCTTACCCGAACCCTAATCCTAACCCGAACCCTAACCCTAACCCGAACCCTAACCCTAACACTACACGAACCCTAACCCTAACCCTAACCCTAACCCTAACCCGAACCCGAACCCGAACCCTAACCCTAACCCTAACCCTAACCCGAACACTATCCCTAAACCTAACGCGAACCCTAAGCCTAACCCGAACCCGAACCCGAACACTAACCCTAACCCTAAACCCGAAACCGAAACCTAACCCTAACCCGAACCCGAACCCTAACCCTAACCCGAACCCTAACCCTAACCCTAAACCAGAACCCGAACCCTAACCCTAACCCTAACCCTAACCCGAACCCTAACCCTAACCCGAACCCTAACCCTAACCCTATCCCGAACCCGAACCCGAACCCTAACCCTAACCCAAACTCGAACCCGAACCATAACCCGAACCTAAACCCTAAACCTAACCCAAACCCAAACACGAACACGAACCCTAACACTAACCCTATCCCTAACCCGAACCCTAACCCTAACCTGAACCCGAACCCTAACCCTAACACTAACACGAACCCTAACCCTAACCTGAACCCGAACCCTAACCCTAACACTAACACGAACCCTAATCTGAACCCTAAACCTAACCCTAACCCGAACCCGAACCCTAACCATAACACTAACACGAACCCTAATCCGAACCCTAACCCTAACCCGAACCCGAACCCTAAGCCGAAACCTAACCCAAACCCTAACCCGAAACCTAACCCTAACCCTAACCCTATCCCGAACCCTAACCCGAACCCTAACCCTAACCCAAACTCTAACCCGAACCCTAACCAGAACCTAAACCCTAAACCTAACCCGAACCCGAACACGAACACGAACCCTAACCCTAACCCTAACCCTAACACTAACCCTATCCCTAATCTGAACCCTAACCCTAACCCGAACCCGAACCCTAACACTCACAGTAACACGAACCCTAATCCGAACCCTAACCCTAACCCTAACCCTAACCCGAACCCTAAGCTGAACCCTAACCCTAACCCTAACCCTAACCCGAACCCTAACCCTAACCCGTACCCTAACCCGAACCCTAACCATAACCCGAACCCTAACCCTAACCCGAACCCTAACCCGAACCCTAACCCAAACCCTAACCCTAACCCTAACCCTAACCCTAACCCTAACCCGAACACTAAGCTTAACCCGAACCCGAACCCTAACCCTAACCCTAAACCCGAACCCGAACCCGAACCCGAACCCTAACCCGAACCCGAACCGGAACCCGAACCCGAAACCAACCCGAACCCGAACCTGAACCGCGAACCCGAATCCATACCCGAATTCGAAACCAATACCGAACCCGAACCCGAACCCGAATCCATAACTAAAGCGAAACCGATACCGAACCCGAACCCAAAACAGAAACCGAACCCGAAACCTACCAAACCCGAACACGAACCCGACCCGAACCCGAACCCGAACCCGTAAACCAACCCGAACCCTAAACCGAACACGAACCCTAAGCCTAACCCGAACCCGAAACCGAAACCTAACCCGATCCTGAACCCTAACCCGAACCCTAACCCTAACACTAACCCGAACCCTAACCCGAACACTAACCCTAACCATAACCTTAACCCTAACCCTAACCTTAACCCTAACCAGAACCCTAACCCGAATCCTAAACAGAACCCCTAACACTAACCCAAACGCTAACCCTAACCCGAATCCGATCCGTAACCCGAACCCTAACCCTAACCCTAACCCTAGCCCTAACCCTAACCCGAACCCTAACCCTAACCCGAAACCTAACCTGAACCCGAACCCTAACCCTATCCCTAACCCTAACCCTAACCCTAACCCTAACCCGAACCCTAACCCTAACCCTAACCCTAACCCTAACCCGAACCCTAACCTGAACCCTAACCCTAACCCTAACCCGAACCCTAACCCTATCCCTAACCCTACCCCGAACCCTAACCCTAACCCTAGCCCTAACCCTAACCCTAACCCTAACCCTAACCCTAACCCGAACCCTAACCCGAACACTAAACCTAATCCTAACCCTAACCCTAACCCTAACCCTAAACCCGAACCCGAACCATAACCCGAACCCTAACCCGAACCCGAACCCTAACCCTAACCCGAACCCTAACCCGAACCCTAACCCGAACCCTAACCCTAATCCCGAACCCTAACCCTAAACCGAACCCTAACCCTAACCCTAACCCGAACCCTAACCCGAACCCTAACCCTAACCCTAACCCTAACCCTAACCCGAACCCTAACCCTAACCCTAACCCGAACCCGAACCCGAACCCTAACCCTAACCCTAACCCGAACCCTAACCCGCACCCAAACCCGAACCCTCACCCGAACCCTATCCCGAACCCGAACCCTAACCCGAACCCTAACACGAACCAGAACCCGAACCCTAACCCTAACCCTAAACCTAACCATAACCCTAACCCTAACCCGAACCCTAACCCTAACCCTAACCCTAACCCTAACCCGAAACCTAACCCTAACCCTAACCCGAACCCTAACCCTAACCCGAACCCTAACCCGAAACCGAACCCTAACCCGAACCCTATCCCTAACCCTAACCCTAACCCGAACCCTAACCCGAACCCTAACCCTAACCGTAACCCTAACCCTAACCCTAACCCGAACTCGAACCCTAACCCGAACCCTAACCCTAACCCGAAACCTAACCCGAACCCGAACCCGAACCCGTACCCGAACCCGAACCCCAACCCCAACCCTAACCCGAACCCGAACCCGAACCCGAACCCGCACCCTAACCCTAACCCGAACCCTAACCCTAACTCGAACCCTAACCCGAACCCTAACCTTAATCCGAACCCGAACCATAACCCGAACCCGAGCCCTAAACCTGAACCCGAACCCGCACCCTAACCCTAACCCGAACCCTAACCCGAACCCGAACCCTAACCCGAACCCTAACCCTAACCATAACCCTAACCCGAACCCTAACCCGAACCCTAACCCTAACCGTAACCCTAACCCTAACCCTAACCCGAACTCGAACCCTAACCCGAACCCGAACCCCAACCCCAACCCTAACCCGAACACGAACCCGAACCCGAACCTGAACCCGAACCCTAACCCTAACCCTAACCCTAACCCGAACCCTAACCCGAACCCTAACCCTAACCCTAACCCTAACCCGAACCCGAACCCGAACCCGAACCCTAAACCTAACCCTAACCCTAACCCGAACCCTAACCCGAACCCGAACCCCAACCCCAACCCTAACCCGAACACGAACCCGAACCCGAACCTGAACCCGAACCCTAACCCTAACCCTAACCCTAACCCGAACCCTAACCCGAACCCTAACCCTAACCTTAACCCTAACCCTAACCCGAACCCTAACCCTAATCCTAACCCTAACCCTAACCCGAACCCGAACCCGAACCCGAACCCTAAACCTAACCCTAACCCTAACCCGTACCCGAACCCGAACCCGAACCCCAACCCCAACCCTAACCCGAACACGAACCCGAACCCGAACCCGCACCCTAACCCTAACCCGAACCCTAACCCTAACTCGAAACCTAACCCGAACCCTAACCTTAACCCGAACCCGAACCCTACCCCGAACCCGAGCCCTAAACCTGAACCCGAAGGCAAACCCTAACCCGAACCTGAACCCTAACCCGAACCCTAACCCGCACCCGAACCCGAAACCTCACCCAAACCCTAACCCGAACCCGAACCCTAACCCGAACCCTAACACGAACCCGAACCCTAACCCTAACCCTAACCCTAACCCTAAACCTAACCATAACCCTAACCCTAACCCGAACACTAACCCTAACCCGTACCCTAACCCGAACCCTAACCCTAACCCAAACCCTAACCCTAACCATAACCCGAACCCTAACCCGAACCCAAACCCTAACCCTAACCCTAACCCTAACCCGAACCCTAACCCGAACCCTAACCCTAACCCGAACCCTAACCCTAACCCGAACCCGAACCCTAACCCTAACCCGAACCCGAACCCTACCCCGAACCCGAGCCCTAAACCTGAACCCGAAGGCAAACCCTAACCCGAACCTGAACCCTAACCCGAACCCTAACCCGCACCCGAACCCGAAACCTCACCCAAACCCTAACCCGAACCCGAACCCTAACCCGAACCCTAACACGAACCCGAACCCTAACCCTAACCCTAACCCTAACTCTAAACCTAACCATAACCCTAACCCTAACCCGAACACTAACCCTAACCCGTACCCTAACCCGAACCCTAACCCTAACCCAAACCCTAACCCTAACCATAACCCGAACCCTAACCCGAACCCAAACCCTAACCCTAACCCTAACCCTAACCCGAACCCTAACCCGAACCCTAACCCTAACCCGAACCCTAACCCTAACCCGAACCCGAACCCTAACCCTAACCCTAACCCTAACCCGAACCCTAACCCGAACCCTAACCCTAACCCTAACCCTAACCCTCACCCGAACCCTAACCCTAATCCTAACCCTAACCCGAACCCGAACCTGAACCCTAACCCTAACCCTAACCCTAACCCTAACCCTCACCCGAACCCTAACCCTAATCCTAACCCGAACCCGAACCCGAACCCGAACCCGTACCCGAACCCGAACCCGAACCCCAACCCTAACCCGAACCCGAACCCGAACCCGAACCCGAACCCGCACCCTAACCCTAACCCGAACCCTAACCCTAACTCGAAACCTAACCCGAACCCTAACCTTAACCCGAACCCGAACCCTAACCCGAACCCGAGCCCTAAACCTGAACCCGAAGGCGAACCCTAACCCGAACCCGAACCCTAACCCGAACCCTAACCCGCACCCGAACCCGAACCCTCACCCGAACCCTAACCCGAACCCGAACCCTAACCCGAACCCTAACACGAACCCGAACCCGAACCCGAACCCTAACCCTCACCCTAACCCGAACCCGAACCCGAACCCTAACATGAACCCGAACCCTACCCCTAACCCTACCCCTAACCCGAACCCTAACCCTAACCCGAACCCGAACCCTAACACGAACCCGAACCCGAACCCTACCCCTAACCCGAACCCTAACCCGAACCCTAACCCGAACCCGAACCCGAACCCTAACCCTAACCCCAAACCCCTAACCCCAACCTGAGGAACACAGCATTGAGACACATTTGACAAAAACCCACGTCCAACGAAAAATATTTTCTTCATGTGCAAACCCTATCATAAGTGCTTTCGGCAAGGTAAAGAAAATGTCATATGCTTATCTGTAAGAAACAACAGTGCCCTGGAACAGTATGAGCCCTAATATCAGCATTGTGCTTTTGGTAGCGGGAGTTAAAGCGGAGGCAAACAGCACTAAGACACATTTGGCAAAAATCGTGTTCCAACGAATATTCTTCCCTTTCAAACCCTAACGTAAGTGGTTAGGGCCAGATAAATAAATGCCATACACTTATCTGTAAGAAACAACAGTGCCCAGGAACGGGTTTCCACGTGAAGAAAATATTTCTCGTTGGAACTCCGCTTTTTTACTTTACTTTCCACAACCCCTTGTGATAGGGTTTCCACGTTAAGAAAATAGTTTTCATTGGAAGCCGGTTTTTCCCAAATGTGTCTAAGTGCTGTATTCCTTGGGTTTCACTCATGCTACCAAAAGCACAGTGATGATGTTAGGGCTTAGACTGTTCCTGGGTAATGTTGTTTCTTACACATAAGGGTGTGGCATTTTCTTTACATTGCCCAAACCACATATAATAGGGTTTCAACATGAAGAAAATATTTTTCGTTGGAAGCGGTTTTTTGTCAAATGTGTCTCAATACCGTGTTGCTTGGGATTAACTAATGCTACCAAAAGAACAATGATGATATGAGGGCTCAGACCGTACCTGGACACTTCTGTTTCTCACAGATAAGCCTATGGCATTTTATTTACATTAGCACAAACAATTATGATACAGTTTGCAAAAGAGAAAATATATTTCATTGAAAGGCGGTTTTTGCCAAATTTTCTCAGTGCTGTTTGCCTCGGTTTTAACTCACGATACCAAAAGAACAGTGATGATCCTAGGGCTCAGACCGTCCATGGGCACTGTTATTTCTTACAAATAAGTGTATGGCACATCCTATACCTTGCCACAACAACGTAAGATAGAGTTTGCACATCAAGAAATATATTTCATTGGAACCCGTTTTTGCCAAATATGTCTCAGTACTATGTCCTCAGCACTTGGGAACAAGTCTGCACGTGGAGAAGGACTTTCTCATGGGAAGCCGGTTTTTGTCAAATGCGTCCCAGTGCTGTGCTCCTCTCTTTTGACTCCTGCTGCCAGAGGCCAGGGACGAGGGGAGGGCTTAGAACATGGCTGGGCACTAGGGTTTCTTCCAGAGAAGGGGATGGCATTTGCTTTACCTTGCCACCACCCCTTGGGATAGGGTCTGCACCTCAGGAAAGCTGTTTCCGTGGGAAGCTGGCTTTCTGCCCAACGGGCCTCAGGGCCGTGGGCCTCGGGGGTCCCTCCGGCTCCCCAAAGCACAGGGAAGAGGTGAGGGGCTTAGACCATGCCTGGGACATGTTGTTTCTTCCACCTGGGTGTGTGGCATTTTCTTGACCTGGCTACACCCACTTGGGATAGGTTTTCCACAGCAAGAGCATATTATTCATCGGAAGCTGTTTGGGTCCCAGGGGGTCTCCGGGCTGTGTTCGTTGGGGTTGAACTCCTGCTAGCAAAACCGCCGAGATGAGGGAAGGGCTCACACTGTGCCTAGGCCCTGTGGTCTCTTCCAGGTCAGTGTATGGCATTTCCTTCACCTTGCCACAGGCACTGGGGAGCATGTCTGCAGGTGAAGAAGGACTTTCTCGTGGGAAGCCGGTTTCTGTCAAACAGGTCCCAGTGCTGTGCTCCTCTCTTTTCACTCCTGCTGCCAGAAGCCCAGGGAGGAGGGGAGGCCTTAGAACATGGCTGGGCACTGGGGTTTCTTCCAGAGAAGGGGATGGCATTTGCTTTCCCTTGCCACCACCCCTTGGGATAGGGTCTGCACCTCAGGAAAGCTGTTTCCGTGGGAAGCCGGCTTTCTGCCCAACGGGCCTCAGGGCCGTGGGCCTCGGGGGTCCCTCCGGCTCCCCAAAGCACAGGGACGAGGTGAGGGGCGTAAACCATGCCTGGGACATGTTGTTTCTTCCACCTGGGTGTGTGGCATTTTGTTGACCTGGCTACCCCCACTTGGGATAGTTTTTCCACAGCAAGAGCATAGTGTTCGTCGGAAGCCGTATGGGCCCCAGGAGGTCTCCGGGCTGTGTTCGTTGGGGTTGAACTCCTGCTAGCAAAACCACCGGGATGAGGGAAAGGCTCAGACTGTGCCTGGGCCCTGTGGTCTCTTCCAGGTCAATGTATGGCTTTTCCTTCACCTTGCCACAGATACTGGGGAGCATGTCTGCACGTGGAGAAGGACTTCCTCGTGGGAAGCCGGTTTCTGTCAAACGGGTCCCAGTGCTGTGCTCCTCTCTTTTCACTCCTGCTGCCAGAAGCCCAGGGAGGATGGGAGGGCTTAGAACATGGCTGGGCACTGGGGTTTCTTCCAGAGAAGGGGATGGCATTTGCTTTCCCTTCCCACCACCCCTTGGGATAGGGTCTGCACCTCAGGAAAACTGTTTCCGTGGGAAGCCGGCTTTCTGCCCAACGGGCCTCAGGGCTGTGGGCCTCGGGGGCCCCTCCGGCTCCCCAGAGCATAGGGACGAGGTGAGGGGCTTAGACCATGCCTAGGCCATGTTGTTTCTTCCACCTGGGCATGTGGCATTTTGTTGACCTGGCTACCCCCACTTGGGATAGGTTTTCCACAGCAAGAGCATATTGTTCGTCAGAAGCCGTTTGGGACCCAGGGGGTCTCCGGGCTGTGTTCGTTGGGGTTGAACTCCTGCTAGCAAAACCGCTCGATGAGGGAAGGGCTCAGACTGTGCCTGGGCTCTGTGGTCTCTTCCAGGTCAGTGTATGGCATTTCCTTCACCTTGCCACAGGCACTGGGGAGCAAGTCTGCACGTGGAGAAGGACTTTCTCGTGGGAAGCTGGTTTCTGTCAAATGGGTCCCAGTGCTGTGCTCCTCTCTTTTCACTCCTGTTGCCAGAAGCCCAGGAAGGAGGGGAGGGCTTACAACATGCCTGGGCACTGGGGTTTCTTCCAGAGAAGGGGATGGCATTTGCTTTCCCTTGCCACCACCCCTTGGGATAGGGTCTGCACCTCAGGAAAGCAGTTTCCGTGGGAAGCCGGCTTTCTGCCCAATGGGCATCAGGGCCGTGGGCCTCGGGGGTCCCTCCGGCTCCCCAAACCACAAGGACGAGGTGAGGGGCTTAGACCATGCCTGGGCCATGTTGTCTCTTCCACCTGGGTGTGTGGCATTTTGCTGACCTGGCTACCCCCACTTGGGATAGGATTTCCACAGCAAGAACATATTGTTAGTCGGAAGCCGTTTTGGCCCCAGGGGGTCTCCGGGCTGTGTTCCTTGGGGTTGAACTCCTTCTAGCAAAACCGCCGGGATGAGGGAAGGGCTCAGACTGTGCCTGGGCCCTGTGGTCTCTTCCAGGTCAGTGTATGGCATTTCCTTCACCTTGCCACAGGCACTGGGGAGCATGTCTGCACGTGGAGAAGGACTTCCTCGTGGGAAGCCGGTTTCTGTCAAACGGGTCCCAGTGCTGTGCTCCTCTCTTTTCACTCCTGCTGCCAGAGGTCCAGGGAAGAGCGGAGGGCTTAGAACATGGCTGGGCACTGGGGTTTCTTCCAGAGAAGGGGATGGCATTTGCTTTCCCTTGCCACCAGCCCTTGCGATAGGGTCTGCACCTCAGGAAAGCTGTTTCCATGGGAAGCCGGCTTTCTGCACAACGGGCCTCAGGGCCGTGGGCCTCGTGGGTCCCTCCGGCTCCCCAAACCACAAGGACGAGGTGAGGGGCTTAACCATGCCTGGGCCATGTTGTTTCTTCCACCTGGGTGTGTGGCATTTTGTTGTCCTGGCTACCCCCACTTGGGATAGGTTTTCCACAGCAAGAGCATATTGTTAGTTGGAAGCCGTTTGAGCCCCAGGGGGGCTCCGGGCTGTGTTGGTTGGGGTTGAACTCCTGCTAACAAAACCGCCGGAATGAGGGAAGGGCTCAGACTGTGGCTGGGCCCTGTGGTCTCTTACAGGTCAGTGTATGGCATTTCCTTCATCTTGCCACAGGCACTTGGGAGCATGTCTGCACATGGAGAGAGGCTTTCCCGTGGGACGCCGGTTTTTGTCAAACGGGTCAAAGTGCTGTGCTCCTCTCTTTTCACTCCTGCTGCCAGAAGCCCAGTGAGTATGGGAGGGTTTAGAACATGGCTGGGCACTGTGGTTTCTTCGAGAGAAGAGGAGGGCATTTGCTTTACCTTGCCACAACCACTTGTGAGAAGGTCTGCACCTCAGGAAAACTGTTTCTGTGGGAAGCCGGCTTTTGGCCAAATGGGTCTCAGGCCCGTGGTCCTCGGGTGTCCCTCCGGCTCCCCAAAGCACAGGGACGAGGTGAGGGGCTTAGACCATGCCTGGGCAATGTTGTTTCTTACACCTGGGTGTGTGGCATTTTGCTTACATGGTTACCCCCACTTGGGATAGGTATTCCACAGCAAGACCATATTGCTCGTCGGAAGCCGTTTCTGCCCCAGGGGTCTCCGGGCTGTGTTCCTTGGGGTTGAACTCCTGCTAGCAAAACCGCCGGGATGAGGGAAGGGGTCAGACTGTGCCTGGGCCCTGTGGTCTCTTACAGGTCAGTGTATGGCATTTCCTTCACCTTGCCACAGGCACTTGGGAGCATGTCTGCACGTGGAGAGAGACTGTCCCGTGGGACGCCGGTTTTTGTCAAACGGGTCCCAGTGCTGTGCTCCTCTCTTTTCACTCCGGGTGCCAGAAGCCCAGTGAGTATGGGAGGGTTTAGAACATGGCTGGGCACTGTGGTTTCTTCCAGAGACGTGGATGGCATTTGCTTTACCTTGCCACAACCAATTGTGAGAGGGTCTGCACATCAGGAAAACTGTTTCCGTGGGAAGCCGGCTTTTGGCCAAACGGGTCTCAGGCCCGTGGGCCTCGGGTGTCCCTCCGGCTCCCCAAAGCACAGGGACGAGGTGAGGGGCTTAGACCATGCCTGGGCAATGTTGTTTCTTACACATGGGTGTGTGGCATTTTGTTTACATGGCTACCCCCACTTGGGATAGGTATTCCACAGCAAGAACATATTGCTCGTCGGAAGCCGTTTTTGTCCCAGGGGTCTCCGGGCTGTGTTCGTTGGGGTTGAACTCCGTCTAGCAAAACCGCCGGGATGAGGGAAGGGCTCAGACTGTGCCTGGGCCCTGTGGTCTCTTACAGGTCAGTGTATGGCATTTCCTTCACCTTGCCACAGGCACTTGGGAGCATGTCTGCACGTGGAGAAAGAGTTTCCCGTGTTAAGCCGGTTTTTGTCAAACGGGTCCCAGTGCTCTGCTCCTCTCTTTTCACTCCGGGTGCCAGAAGCCCAGTGAGGATGGGAGGGCTTAGAACATGGCTGGGCACTGTGGTTTCTTCCAGAGACATGGATGGCATTTGCTGTACCTTCCAAAACCACTTGTGAGAGGGTGTGCACCTCAGGAAAACTGTTTCCGTTGGAAGCCGGCTTTTGGCGAAACGGGTCTCAGGCCCGTGGGCCTCGGGTGTCCCTCTGATTCCCCAAAGCACAGGGTCGAGGTGAGGGGCTTAGACCATGCTTGGGCAATGTTGTTTCTTACACCTGGTTGTGTGGCATTTTGTTTACCTGGCTACCCCAATTTGCATAGGTTTTCCACAGTAAGCACCTATTGTTCCTCGCTAGCCGTTTTTGCCCCAGGGGTCTCCGGGCTGTGTTCCTTGGGGTTGAACTCCTGCTAGCAAAACCGCCGGGATGAGGGAAGTGCTCAGACTGTGCCTGGGCCCTGTGGTCTCTTCCAGGTCAGTGTATGGCATTTCCTTCACCTTGCCACAGGCACTTGGGAGCATGTCTGCACGTGGAGAAGGACTTCCTCGTGGGAAGCCGGTTTCTGTCAAACGGGTCCCAGTGCTGTGCTCCTCTCTTTTCACTCCTGCTGCCAGAAGCCCAGTGAGTATGGGAGGGTTTAGAACATGGCTGGGCACTGTGGTTTCTTCCAAAGAAGTGGATGGCATTTCCTTTACTTTGCCACAACCAATTGTGAGAGGGTCTGCACATCAGGAAAACTGTTTCCGTGGGAAGCCGGCTTTTGGCCAAATGGATCTGAGGCCCGTGGGCCTCGGGTGTCCCTCCGGCTCCCCAAAGCGCATGGACGAGGTGGGGAGCTTAGACCATGCCTGCGCAATGTTGTTTCTTACACCTGGGTGTGTGGCATTTTGTTTATCTGGATACTCCCACTTCGGATAGGTTTTCCACAGCAAGAGAGTATTGCTCGTCGGAAGCCGTTTTGGCCCCAGGGGTCTCCGGGCTGTGTTCGCTGGGGTTGAACTCCTGCTAGCAAAACCACCGGGATGAGGGAAGGGCTCAGACTGTGCCTGGGCCCTGTGGTCTCTTCCAGATCAGTGTATGGCATTTCCTTCCCCTTGCCACAGGCACTTGGGAGCATGTCTGCACGTGGAGAAAGACTTTCCCGTGGGAAGCCGGTTTTTGTTAAACGGGTCCCAGTGCTCTGCTCCTCTCTTTTCACTCCTGCTGCCAGAAGCCCAGTGAGGAGGGGAGGGTTTAGAACATGGCTGGGCACTGTGGTTTCTTCCAGAGAAGTGGATGGCATTTGCTTTACCTTGCCACAACCAATTGTGAGAGGGTCTGCACCTCAGGAAAACTGTTTCCGTGGGAAGCCGGCTTTTGGCCAAACGGGTCTCAGGCCCGTGGGCCTCGGGTGTCCCTCCGGCTCCCTAAAGCACAGGGACGAGGTGAGGGGCTTAGACCATGCCTGGGCAATGTTCTTTCTTACACCTGGGTGTGTGGCATTTTGTTTACCTGGCTACCCCCACTTGAGATAGGGTTTCCACTGCAAGAGCATATTGCTCGTCGGAAGCCGATTTTACCCAAGGGGGTCTCGGGGCTGGGTTCCTTCGGGTTGTACTTCTGCTGGCAAAACCGCCTGAATGAGGGAAGTTCTCAGACGGTGCCTGGGCCCTGTGGTCTCTTACAGGTCAGTGTAGGGCATTTCCTTCACCTTGCCACAGGCCCTTGGGACCGTGTCTGCACGTGAAGAAAGACTTTCCCGTGGGAAGCCGGTTTTTGTCAAACGGGTCCCAGTGCTGTGGTCCTCTCTTTTCACTCCGGCTACCAGAAGCCCAGTGAGGATGGGAGGTCTTAGAACATGGCTGGGCCTTTGGTTTCTTCCAGAGACGTGAATGGCATTTGCTTTACCTTGCCACAACCACTTGTGAGAGGGTCTGCACCTCAGGAAAACTGCTTCCGTGGGAAGCCGGCTTTTGGCCAAACGGGTCTCATGCCCGTGGGCCTCGGGTGTCCCTCCGGATCCCCAAAGCACAGGGACGAGGTGAGGGGCTTAGACCATGCTTGGGCAATGTTGTTTCTTACACCTGGGTGTGTGGCATTTTGTTTACCTGGCTACCCCCACTTGGGATAGGTTTTCCACAGCAAGAGCATATTGCTCGTCGGAAGCCGTTTTGGCCCCAGGGGTCTCCGGGCTGTGTTTGTTGGGCTTGAACTCCTGCTAGCAAAACCGCCGGGATGAGGGAAGGGCTCAGACTGTTCCTGGGCCCTGTGGTCTCTTACAGGTCAGTGTATGGCTTTTCCTTCACCTTGCCACAGGCACTTGGGAGCATGTCTGCACGTGGAGAAAGACTTTCCCGTGGGAAGCCGGTTTTTGTCAAACGGGTCCCAGTGCTCTGCTCCTCTCTTTTCACTCCTGCTGCCAGAAGCCCAGTGAGTATGGGAGGGTTTAGAACATGGCTGGGCACTCTGGATTCTTCCAGAGACGTGGATGGCATTTCCTTTACTTTGCCACAACCAATTGTGAGAGGGTCTACACATCAGGAAAACTGTTTCCGTGGGAAGCCGGCTTTTGGCCAAATGGATCTGAGGCCCGTGGGCCTCGGGTGTCCCTCCGGCTCCCCAAAGCGCATGGACGAGGTGGGGAGCTTAGACCATGCCTGCGCAATGTTGTTTCTTACACCTGGGTGTGTGGCATTTTGTTTATCTGGCTACCCCCACTTGGGATAGGTTTTCCACAGTAAGAGAGTATTGCTCGTCGGAAGCCCTTTTGGCCCCAGGGGTCTCCGGGCTGTGTTCGTTGGGGTTGAACTCCTGCTAGCAAAACCACCGGGATGAGGGAAGGGCTCAGACTGTGCCTGGGCCCTGTGGTCTCTTCCAGGTCAGTGTATGGCATTTCCTTCACCTTGCCACAGGCACTTGGGAGCATGTCTGCACGTGGAGAAAGCCTTTCCCGTGGGAAGCCGGTTTCTGTCAAACGGGTCCCAGTGCTCTGCTCCTCTCTTTTCACTCCGGGTGCCAGAAGCCCAGTGAGGATGGGAGGGCTTAGAACATGGCTGGGCACTTTCGTTTCTTCCAGAGACATGGATGGCATTTGCTGTACCTTCCAAAACCACTTGTGAGAGGGTCTGCACCTCATAAAAACTGTTTCCGTTGGAAGCCGGCTTTTGGCGAAACGGGTCTCAGGCCCGTGGGCCTCGGGTGTCCCTCTGGCTCCCCAAAGAACAGGGACGAAGTGAGGGGCATAGACCATGCCTGGGCAATGTTGTTTCTTACACCTGGGTGTGTGGCATTTTGTTTACATGGCTACCCCCACTTGGGATAGGTATTCCACAGCAAGAGCATATTGCTCATCGGAAGCCGTTTTTGCCCCAGGGGTCTCCGGGCTGTGTTCGTTGCGGTTGAACTCCTGCTAGCAAAACCGCCGGGATGAGGGAAGGGCTCAGACTGTGCCTGGGCCCTGTGGTCTCTTCCAGGTCAGTGTATGGCATTTCCTTCCACTTGCCATGGGCACTTGGGAGCATGTCTGCACGTGGAGAAAGAATTTCCCGTGTTAAGCCGGTTTTTGTCAAACGGGTCCCAGTGCTGTGCTCCTCTCTTTTCACTCCTGCTGCCAGAAGCCCAGTGAGTATGGGAGGGTTTAGAACATGGCTGGGCACTGTGGTTTCTTCGAGAGAAGAGGAGGGCATTTGCTTTACCTTGCCACAACCACTTGTGAGAAGGTCTGCACCTCAGGAAAACTGTTTCCGTGGGAAGCCGGCTTTTGGCCAAACGGGTCTCAGGCCCGTGGTCCTCGGGTGTCCCTCCGGCTCCCCAAAGCACAGGGACGAGGTGAGGGGCTTAGACCATGCCTGGGCAATGTTGTTTCTTACACCTGGGTGTGTGGCATTTTGCTTACATGGTTAACCCCACTTGGGATAGGTATTCCACAGCAAGAGCATATTGCTCGTTGGAAGCCGTTTTTGCCCCAGGGGTCTCCGGGATGTGTTCTTTGGGGTTGAACTCCGTCTAGCAAAACCGCCGGGATGAGGGAAGGGCTCAGACTGTGCCTGGGCCCTGTGGTCTCTTACAGGTCAGTGTATGGCATTTCCTTCACCTTGCCACAGGCACTTGGGAGCATGTCTGCACGTGGAGAAAGACTTTCCCGTGTTAAGCCGGTTTTTGTCAAACGGGTCCCAGTGCTGTGCTCCTCTCTTTTCACTCCGGGTGCCAGAAGCCCAGTGAGGATGGGAGGGTTTAGAACATGGCTGGGCACTGTGGATTCTTCCAGAGACGTGGATGGCATTTCCTTTACTTTGCCACAACCAATTGTGAGAGGGTCTGCACATCAGGAAAACTGTTTCCGTGGGAAGCCGGCTTTTGGCCAAATGGATCTGAGGCCCGTGGGCCTCGGGTGTCCCTCCGGCTCCCCAAAGCGCATGGACGAGGTGGGGAGCTTAGACCATGCCTGCGCAATGTTGTTTCTTACACCTGGGTGTGTGGCATTTTGTTTATCTGGCTACCCCCACTTGGGATAGGTTTTCCACAGTAAGAGAGTATTGCTCGTCGGAAGCCGTTTTGGCCCCAGGGGTCTCCGGGCTGTGTTCGTTGGGGTTGAACTCCTGCTAGCAAAACCACCGGGATGAGGGAAGGGCTCAGACTGTGCCTGGGCCCTGTGGTCTCTTCCAGGTCAGTGTATGGCATTTCCTTCACCTTGCCACAGGCACTTGGGAGCATGTCTGCACGTGGAGAAAGCCTTTCCCGTGGGAAGCCGGTTTCTGTCAAACGGGTCCCAGTGCTCTGCTCCTCTCTTTTCACTCCGGGTGCCAGAAGCCCAGTGAGGATGGGAGGGCTTAGAACATGGCTGGGCACTTTCGTTTCTTCCAGAGACATGGATGGCATTTGCTGTACCTTCCAAAACCACTTGTGAGAGGGTCTGCACCTCATAAAAACTGTTTCCGTTGGAAGCCGGCTTTTGGCGAAACGGGTCTCAGGCCCGTGGGCCTCGGGTGTCCCTCTGGCTCCCCAAAGAACAGGGACGAAGTGAGGGGCATAGACCATGCCTGGGCAATGTTGTTTCTTACACCTGGGTGTGTGGCATTTTGTTTACATGGCTACCCCCACTTGGGATAGGTATTCCACAGCAAGAGCATATTGCTCATCGGAAGCCGTTTTTGCCCCAGGGGTCTCCGGGCTGTGTTCGTTGCGGTTGAACTCCTGCTAGCAAAACCGCCGGGATGAGGGAAGGGCTCAGACTGTGCCTGGGCCCTGTGGTCTCTTCCAGGTCAGTGTATGGCATTTCCTTCCACTTGCCATGGGCACTTGGGAGCATGTCTGCACGTGGAGAAAGAATTTCCCGTGTTAAGCCGGTTTTTGTCAAACGGGTCCCAGTGCTGTGCTCCTCTCTTTTCACTCCTGCTGCCAGAAGCCCAGTGAGTATGGGAGGGTTTAGAACATGGCTGGGCACTGTGGTTTCTTCGAGAGAAGAGGAGGGCATTTGCTTTACCTTGCCACAACCACTTGTGAGAAGGTCTGCACCTCAGGAAAACTGTTTCCGTGGGAAGCCGGCTTTTGGCTAAACGGGTCTCAGGCCCGTGGTCCTCGGGTGTCCCTCCGGCTCCCCAAAGCACAGGGACGAGGTGAGGGGCTTAGACCATGCCTGGGCAATGTTGTTTCTTACACCTGGGTGTGTGGCATTTTGCTTACATGGTTAACCCCACTTGGGATAGGTATTCCACAGCAAGAGCATATTGCTCGTTGGAAGCCGTTTTTGCCCCAGGGGTCTCCGGGATGTGTTCTTTGGGGTTGAACTCCGTCTAGCAAAACCGCCGGGATGAGGGAAGGGCTCAGACTGTGCCTGGGCCCTGTGGTCTCTTACAGGTCAGTGTATGGCATTTCCTTCACCTTGCCACAGGCACTTGGGAGCATGTCTGCACGTGGAGAAAGACTTTCCCGTGTTAAGCCGGTTTTTGTCAAACGGGTCCCAGTGCTGTGCTCCTCTCTTTTCACTCCGGGTGCCAGAAGCCCAGTGAGGATGGGAGGGTTTAGAACATGGCTGGGCACTGTGGATTCTTCCAGAGACGTGGATGGCATTTCCTTTACTTTGCCACAACCAATTGTGAGAGGGTCTGCACATCAGGAAAACTGTTTCCGTGGGAAGCCGGCTTTTGGCCAAATGGATCTGAGGCCCGTGGGCCTCGGGTGTCCCTCCGGCTCCCCAAAGCGCATGGACGAGGTGGGGAGCTTAGACCATGCCTGCGCAATGTTGTTTCTTACACCTGGGTGTGTGGCATTTTGTTTATCTGGCTACCCCCACTTGGGATAGGTTTTCCACAGTAAGAGAGTATTGCTCGTCGGAAGCCGTTTTGGCCCCAGGGGTCTCAGGGCTGTGTTCGTTGGGGTTGAACTCCTGCTAGCAAAACCACCGGGATGAGGGAAGGGCTCAGACTGTGCCTGGGCCCTGTGGTCTCTTCCAGGTCAGTGTATGGCATTTCCTTCACCTTGCCACAGGCACTTGGGAGCATGTCTGCACGTGGAGAAAGCCTTTCCCGTGGGAAGCCGGTTTCTGTCAAACGGGTCCCAGTGCTCTGCTCCTCTCTTTTCACTCCGGGTGCCAGAAGCCCAGTGAGGATGGGAGGGCTTAGAACATGGCTGGGCACTTTCGTTTCTTCCAGATACATGGATGGCATTTGCTGTACCTTCCAAAACCACTTGTGAGAGGGTCTGCACCTCATAAAAACTGTTTCCGTTGGAAGCCGGCTTTTGGCGAAACGGGTCTCAGGCCCGTGGGCCTCGGGTGTCCCTCTGGCTCCCCAAAGAACAGGGACGAAGTGAGGGGCATAGACCATGCCTGGGCAATGTTGTTTCTTATACCTGGGTGTGTGGCATTTTGTTTACCTGGCTACCCCCACTTGGGATAGGTATTCCACAGCAAGAGCATATTGCTCATCGGAAGCCGTTTTTGCCCCAGGGGTCTCCGGGCTGTGTTCGTTGCGGTTGAACTCCTGCTAGCAAAACCGCCGGGATGAGGGAAGGGCTCAGACTGTGCCTGGGCCCTGTGGTCTCTTCCAGGTCAGTGTATGGCATTTCCTTCCACTTGCCACGGGCACTTGGGAGCATGTCTGCACGTGGAGAAAGAATTTCCCGTGTTAAGCCGGTTTTTGTCAAACGGGTCCCAGTGCTGTGCTCCTCTCTTTTCACTCCTGCTGCCAGAAGCCCAGTGAGTATGGGAGGGTTTAGAACATGGCTGGGCACTGTGGTTTCTTCGAGAGAAGAGGAGGGCATTTGCTTTACCTTGCCACAACCACTTGTGAGAAGGTCTGCACCTCAGGAAAACTGTTTCCGTGGGAAGCCGGCTTTTGGCTAAACGGGTCTCAGGCCCGTGGTCCTCGGGTGTCCCTCCGGCTCCCCAAAGCACAGGGACGAGGTGAGGGGCTTAGACCATGCCTGGGCAATGTTGTTTCTTACACCTGGGTGTGTGGCATTTTGCTTACATGGTTAACCCCACTTGGGATAGGTATTCCACAGCAAGAGCATATTGCTCGTTGGAAGCCGTTTTTGCCCCAGGGGTCTCCGGGATGTGTTCTTTGGGGTTGAACTCCGTCTAGCAAAACCGCCGGGATGAGGGAAGGGCTCAGACTGTGCCTGGGCCCTGTGGTCTCTTACAGGTCAGTGTATGGCATTTCCTTCACCTTGCCACAGGCACTTGGGAGCATGTCTGCACGTGGAGAAAGACTTTCCCGTGTTAAGCCGGTTTTTGTCAAACGGGTCCCAGTGCTGTGCTCCTCTCTTTTCACTCCGGGTGCCAGAAGCCCAGTGAGGATGGGAGGGTTTAGAACATGGCTGGGCACTGTGGATTCTTCCAGAGACGTGGATGGCATTTCCTTTACTTTGCCACAACCAATTGTGAGAGGGTCTGCACATCAGGAAAACTGTTTCCGTGGGAAGCCGGCTTTTGGCCAAATGGATCTGAGGCCCGTGGGCCTCGGGTGTCCCTCCGGCTCCCCAAAGCGCATGGACGAGGTGGGGAGCTTAGACCATGCCTGCGCAATGTTGTTTCTTACACCTGGGTGTGTGGCATTTTGTTTATCTGGCTACCCCCACTTGGGATAGGTTTTCCACAGTAAGAGAGTATTGCTCGTCGGAAGCCGTTTTGGCCCCAGGGGTCTCAGGGCTGTGTTCGTTGGGGTTGAACTCCTGCTAGCAAAACCACCGGGATGAGGGAAGGGCTCAGACTGTGCCTGGGCCCTGTGGTCTCTTCCAGGTCAGTGTATGGCATTTCCTTCACCTTGCCACAGGCACTTGGGAGCATGTCTGCACGTGGAGAAAGCCTTTCCCGTGGGAAGCCGGTTTCTGTCAAACGGGTCCCAGTGCTCTGCTCCTCTCTTTTCACTCCGGGTGCCAGAAGCCCAGTGAGGATGGGAGGGCTTAGAACATGGCTGGGCACTTTCGTTTCTTCCAGAGACATGGATGGCATTTGCTGTACCTTCCAAAACCACTTGTGAGAGGGTCTGCACCTCATAAAAACTGTTTCCGTTGGAAGCCGGCTTTTGGCGAAACGGGTCTCAGGCCCGTGGGCCTCGGGTGTCCCTCTGGCTCCCCAAAGAACAGGGACGAAGTGAGGGGCATAGACCATGCCTGGGCAATGTTGTTTCTTACACCTGGGTGTGTGGCATTTTGTTTACATGGCTACCCCCACTTGGGATAGGTATTCCACAGCAAGAGCATATTGCTCATCGGAAGCCGTTTTTGCCCCAGGGGTCTCCGGGCTGTGTTCGTTGCGGTTGAACTCCTGCTAGCAAAACCGCCGGGATGAGGGAAGGGCTCAGACTGTGCCTGGGCCCTGTGGTCTCTTCCAGGTCAGTGTATGGCATTTCCTTCCACTTGCCACGGGCACTTGGGAGCATGTCTGCACGTGGAGAAAGAATTTCCCGTGTTAAGCCGGTTTTTGTCAAACGGGTCCCAGTGCTGTGCTCCTCTCTTTTCACTCCTGCTGCCAGAAGCCCAGTGAGTATGGGAGGGTTTAGAACATGGCTGGGCACTGTGGTTTCTTCGAGAGAAGAGGAGGGCATTTGCTTTACCTTGCCACAACCACTTGTGAGAAGGTCTGCACCTCAGGAAAACTGTTTCCGTGGGAAGCCGGCTTTTGGCTAAACGGGTCTCAGGCCCGTGGTCCTCGGGTGTCCCTCCGGCTCCCCAAAGCACAGGGACGAGGTGAGGGGCTTAGACCATGCCTGGGCAATGTTGTTTCTTACACCTGGGTGTGTGGCATTTTGCTTACATGGTTAACCCCACTTGGGATAGGTATTCCACAGCAAGAGCATATTGCTCGTTGGAAGCCGTTTTTGCCCCAGGGGTCTCCGGGATGTGTTCTTTGGGGTTGAACTCCGTCTAGCAAAACCGCCGGGATGAGGGAAGGGCTCAGACTGTGCCTGGGCCCTGTGGTCTCTTACAGGTCAGTGTATGGCATTTCCTTCACCTTGCCACAGGCACTTGGGAGCATGTCTGCACGTGGAGAAAGACTTTCCCGTGTTAAGCCGGTTTTTGTCAAACGGGTCCCAGTGCTGTGCTCCTCTCTTTTCACTCCGGGTGCCAGAAGCCCAGTGAGGATGGGAGGGTTTAGAACATGGCTGGGCACTGTGGATTCTTCCAGAGACGTGGATGGCATTTCCTTTACTTTGCCACAACCAATTGTGAGAGGGTCTGCACATCAGGAAAACTGTTTCCGTGGGAAGCCGGCTTTTGGCCAAATGGATCTGAGGCCCGTGGGCCTCGGGTGTCCCTCCGGCTCCCCAAAGCGCATGGACGAGGTGGGGAGCTTAGACCATGCCTGCGCAATGTTGTTTCTTACACCTGGGTGTGTGGCATTTTGTTTATCTGGCTACCCCCACTTGGGATAGGTTTTCCACAGTAAGAGAGTATTGCTCGTCGGAAGCCGTTTTGGCCCCAGGGGTCTCAGGGCTGTGTTCGTTGGGGTTGAACTCCTGCTAGCAAAACCACCGGGATGAGGGAAGGGCTCAGACTGTGCCTGGGCCCTGTGGTCTCTTCCAGGTCAGTGTATGGCATTTCCTTCACCTTGCCACAGGCACTTGGGAGCATGTCTGCACGTGGAGAAAGCCTTTCCCGTGGGAAGCCGGTTTCTGTCAAACGGGTCCCAGTGCTCTGCTCCTCTCTTTTCACTCCGGGTGCCAGAAGCCCAGTGAGGATGGGAGGGCTTAGAACATGGCTGGGCACTTTCGTTTCTTCCAGAGACATGGATGGCATTTGCTGTACCTTCCAAAACCACTTGTGAGAGGGTCTGCACCTCATAAAAACTGTTTCCGTTGGAAGCCGGCTTTTGGCGAAACGGGTCTCAGGCCCGTGGGCCTCGGGTGTCCCTCTGGCTCCCCAAAGAACAGGGACGAAGTGAGGGGCATAGACCATGCCTGGGCAATGTTGTTTCTTACACCTGGGTGTGTGGCATTTTGTTTACATGGCTACCCCCACTTGGGATAGGTATTCCACAGCAAGAGCATATTGCTCATCGGAAGCCGTTTTTGCCCCAGGGGTCTCCGGGCTGTGTTCGTTGCGGTTGAACTCCTGCTAGCAAAACCGCCGGGATGAGGGAAGGGCTCAGACTGTGCCTGGGCCCTGTGGTCTCTTCCAGGTCAGTGTATGGCATTTCCTTCCACTTGCCACGGGCACTTGGGAGCATGTCTGCACGTGGAGAAAGAATTTCCCGTGTTAAGCCGGTTTTTGTCAAACGGGTCCCAGTGCTGTGCTCCTCTCTTTTCACTCCTGCTGCCAGAAGCCCAGTGAGTATGGGAGGGTTTAGAACATGGCTGGGCACTGTGGTTTCTTCGAGAGAAGAGGAGGGCATTTGCTTTACCTTGCCACAACCACTTGTGAGAAGGTCTGCACCTCAGGAAAACTGTTTCCGTGGGAAGCCGGCTTTTGGCCAAACGGGTCTCAGGCCCGTGGTCCTCGGGTGTCCCTCCGGATCCCCAAAGCACAGGGACGAGGTGAGGGGCTTAGACCATGCTTGGGCAATGTTGTTTCTTACACCTGGGTGTGTGGCATTTTGTTTACCTGGCTACCCCCACTTGGGATAGGTTTTCCACAGCAAGAGCATATTGCTCGTCGGAAGCCGTTTTTGCCCCAGGGGTCTCCGGGCTGTCTTTGTTGGGCTTGAACTCCTGCTAGCAAAACCGCCGGGATGAGGGAAGGGCTCAGACTGTTCCTGGGCCCTGTGGTCTCTTACAGGTCAGTGTATGGCTTTTCCTTCACCTTGCCACAGGCACTTGGGAGCATGTCTGCACGTGGAGAAAGACTTTCCCGTGTTAAGCCGGTTTTTGTCAAACGGGTCCCAGTGCTGTGCTCCTCTCTTTTCACTCCTGCTGCCAGAAGCCCAGTGAGTATGGGAGGGTTTAGAACATGGCTGGGCACTTTCGTTTCTTCCAGATACATGGATGGCATTTGCTGTACCTTCCAAAACCACTTTTGAGAGGGTCTGCACCACATAAAAACTGTTTCCGTTGGAAGCCGGCTTTTGGCGAAACGGGTCTCAGGCCCGTGGGCCTCGGGTGTCCCTCTGGCTCCCCAAAGAACAGGGACGAGGTGAGGGGCATAGACCATGCCTGGGCAATGTTGTTTCTTACACATGGGTGTGTGGCATTTTGTTTACATGGCTACCCCCACTTGGGATAGGTATTCCACAGCAAGAGCATATTGCTCATCGGAAGCCGTTTGTGCCCCAGGGGTCTCCGGGCTGTGTTCGTTGCGGTTGAACTCCTGCTAGCAAAACCGCCGGGATGAGGGAAGGGCTCAGACTGTGCCTGGGCCCTGTGGTCTCTTCCAGGTCAGTGTATGGCATTTCCTCCCACTTGCCATGGGCACTTGGGAGCATGTCTGCACGTGGAGAAAGAATTTCCCGTGTTAAGCCGGTTTTTGTCAAACGGGTCCCAGTGCTGTGCTCCTCTCTTTTCACTCCTGCTGCCAGAAGCCCAGTGAGTATGGGAGGGTTTAGAACATGGCTGGGCACTGTGGTTTCTTCGAGAGAAGAGGAGGGCATTTGCTTTACCTTGCCACAACCACTTGTGAGAAGGTCTGCACCTCAGGAAAACTGTTTCCGTGGGAAGCCGGCTTTTGGCCAAACGGGTCTCAGGCCCGTGGTCCTCGGGTGTCCCTCCGGCTCCCCAAAGCACAGGGACGAGGTGAGGGGCTTAGACCATGCCTGGGCAATGTTGTTTCTTACACCTGGGTGTGTGGCATTTTGCTTACATGGTTAACCCCACTTGGGATAGGTATTCCACAGCAAGAGCATATTGCTCGTTGGAAGCCGTTTTTGCCCCAGGGGTCTCCGGGATGTGTTCTTTGGGGTTGAACTCCGTCTAGCAAAACCGCCGGGATGAGGGAAGGGCTCAGACTGTGCCTGGGCCCTGTGGTCTCTTACAGGTCAGTGTATGGCATTTCCTTCACCTTGCCACAGGCACTTGGGAGCATGTCTGCACGTGGAGAAAGACTTTCCCGTGTTAAGCCGGTTTTTGTCAAACGGGTCCCAGTGCTGTGCTCCTCTCTTTTCACTCCGGGTGCCAGAAGCCCAGTGAGGATGGGAGGGTTTAGAACATGGCTGGGCACTGTGGATTCTTCCAGAGACGTGGATGGCATTTCCTTTACTTTGCCACAACCACTTGTGAGAGGGTCTGCACCTCAAGAAAACTATTTCTGTGGGAAGCCGGCTTTTGGCCAAATGGGTCTCAGGCCCGTGGGCCTCGGGTGTCCCTCCGGCTCCCCAAAGCACAGGGACGAGGTGAGGGGCTTAGACCATGCCTGGGCAATGTTGTTTCTTTCACATGGGTGTGTGGCATT
Organism: Ursus americanus; assembly: GCF_024610735.1. Lineage (NCBI taxonomy): Eukaryota > Metazoa > Chordata > Mammalia > Carnivora > Ursidae > Ursus > Ursus americanus. The sequence goes on along the minus strand of NC_142149.1, from coordinate 45,906,237 downwards.
TTGCTTACATGGCTACCCCCACTTGGGATAGGTATTCCACAGCAAGAGCATATTGCTCATCGGAAGCCGTTTTTGCCCCAGGGGTCTCCGGGCTGTGTTCGTTGCGGTTGAACTCCTGCTAGCAAAACCGCCGGGATGAGGGAAGGGCTCAGACTGTGCCTGGGCCCTGTGGTCTCTTCCAGGTCAGTGTATGGCATTTCCTTCCACTTGCCACGGGCACTTGGGAGCATGTCTGCACGTGGAGAAAGAATTTCCCGTGTTAAGCCGGTTTTTGTCAAACGGGTCCCAGTGCTGTGCTCCTCTCTTTTCACTCCTGCTGCCAGAAGCCCAGTGAGTATGGGAGGGTTTAGAACATGGCTGGGCACTGTGGTTTCTTCGAGAGAAGAGGAGGGCATTTGCTTTACCTTGCCACAACCACTTGTGAGAAGGTCTGCACCTCAGGAAAACTGTTTCCGTGGGAAGCCGGCTTTTGGCTAAACGGGTCTCAGGCCCGTGGTCCTCGGGTGTCCCTCCGGCTCCCCAAAGCACAGGGACGAGGTGAGGGGCTTAGACCATGCCTGGGCAATGTTGTTTCTTACACCTGGGTGTGTGGCATTTTGCTTACATGGTTAACCCCACTTGGGATAGGTATTCCACAGCAAGAGCATATTGCTCGTTGGAAGCCGTTTTTGCCCCAGGGGTCTCCGGGATGTGTTCTTTGGGGTTGAACTCCGTCTAGCAAAACCGCCGGGATGAGGGAAGGGCTCAGACTGTGCCTGGGCCCTGTGGTCTCTTACAGGTCAGTGTATGGCATTTCCTTCACCTTGCCACAGGCACTTGGGAGCATGTCTGCACGTGGAGAAAGACTTTCCCGTGTTAAGCCGGTTTTTGTCAAACGGGTCCCAGTGCTGTGCTCCTCTCTTTTCACTCCGGGTGCCAGAAGCCCAGTGAGGATGGGAGGGTTTAGAACATGGCTGGGCACTGTGGATTCTTCCAGAGACGTGGATGGCATTTCCTTTACTTTGCCACAACCAATTGTGAGAGGGTCTGCACATCAGGAAAACTGTTTCCGTGGGAAGCCGGCTTTTGGCCAAATGGATCTGAGGCCCGTGGGCCTCGGGTGTCCCTCCGGCTCCCCAAAGCGCATGGACGAGGTGGGGAGCTTAGACCATGCCTGCGCAATGTTGTTTCTTACACCTGGGTGTGTGGCATTTTGTTTATCTGGCTACCCCCACTTGGGATAGGTTTTCCACAGTAAGAGAGTATTGCTCGTCGGAAGCCGTTTTGGCCCCAGGGGTCTCAGGGCTGTGTTCGTTGGGGTTGAACTCCTGCTAGCAAAACCACCGGGATGAGGGAAGGGCTCAGACTGTGCCTGGGCCCTGTGGTCTCTTCCAGGTCAGTGTATGGCATTTCCTTCACCTTGCCACAGGCACTTGGGAGCATGTCTGCAGGTGGAGAAAGCCTTTCCCGTGGGAAGCCGGTTTCTGTCAAACGGGTCCCAGTGCTCTGCTCCTCTCTTTTCACTCCGGGTGCCAGAAGCCCAGTGAGGATGGGAGGGCTTAGAACATGGCTGGGCACTTTCGTTTCTTCCAGAGACATGGATGGCATTTGCTGTACCTTCCAAAACCACTTGTGAGAGGGTCTGCACCTCATAAAAACTGTTTCCGTTGGAAGCCGGCTTTTGGCGAAACGGGTCTCAGGCCCGTGGGCCTCGGGTGTCCCTCTGGCTCCCCAAAGAACAGGGACGAAGTGAGGGGCATAGACCATGCCTGGGCAATGTTGTTTCTTACACCTGGGTGTGTGGCATTTTGTTTACATGGCTACCCCCACTTGGGATAGGTATTCCACAGCAAGAGCATATTGCTCATCGGAAGCCGTTTTTGCCCCAGGGGTCTCCGGGCTGTGTTCGTTGCGGTTGAACTCCTGCTAGCAAAACCGCCGGGATGAGGGAAGGGCTCAGACTGTGCCTGGGCCCTGTGGTCTCTTCCAGGTCAGTGTATGGCATTTCCTTCCACTTGCCACGGGCACTTGGGAGCATGTCTGCACGTGGAGAAAGAATTTCCCGTGTTAAGCCGGTTTTTGTCAAACGGGTCCCAGTGCTGTGCTCCTCTCTTTTCACTCCTGCTGCCAGAAGCCCAGTGAGTATGGGAGGGTTTAGAACATGGCTGGGCACTGTGGTTTCTTCGAGAGAAGAGGAGGGCATTTGCTTTACCTTGCCACAACCACTTGTGAGAAGGTCTGCACCTCAGGAAAACTGTTTCCGTGGGAAGCCGGCTTTTGGCCAAACGGGTCTCAGGCCCGTGGTCCTCGGGTGTCCCTCCGGATCCCCAAAGCACAGGGACGAGGTGAGGGGCTTAGACCATGCTTGGGCAATGTTGTTTCTTACACCTGGGTGTGTGGCATTTTGTTTACCTGGCTACCCCCACTTGGGATAGGTTTTCCACAGCAAGAGCATATTGCTCGTCGGAAGCCGTTTTGGCCCCAGGGGTCTCCGGGCTGTGTTTGTTGGGCTTGAACTCCTGCTAGCAAAACCGCCGGGATGAGGGAAGGGCTCAGACTGTTCCTGGGCCCTGTGGTCTCTTACAGGTCAGTGTATGGCTTTTCCTTCACCTTGCCACAGGCACTTGGGAGCATGTCTGCACGTGGAGAAAGACTTTCCCGTGTTAAGCCGGTTTTTGTCAAACGGGTCCCAGTGCTGTGCTCCTCTCTTTTCACTCCTGCTGCCAGAAGCCCAGTGAGGATGGGAGGGTTTAGAACATGGCTGGGCACTGTGGTTTCTTCCAGAGAAGTGGATGGCATTTGCTTTACCTTGCCACAACCACTTGTGAGAGGGTCTGCACCTCAAGAAAACTATTTCTGTGGGAAGCCGGCTTTTGGCCAAACGGGTCTCAGGCCCGTGGGCCTCGGGTGTCCCTCCGGCTCCCCAAATCACAGGGACGAGGTGAGGGGCTTAGACCATGCCTGGGCAATGTTGTTTCTTACACCTGGGTGTGTGGCATTTTGTTTACCTGGCTACCCCCACTTGGGATAGGTTTTCCACAGCAAGAGCATATTGCTCGTCGGAAGCCGTTTTTGCCCCAGGGGTCTCCGGGCTGTGTTCGTTGGGTTGAACTCCTGCTAGCAAAACCGCCGGGATGAGGGAAGGGCCCAGACTGTCCCTGGGCCCTGTGGTCTATTACAGGTCAGTGTATGGCATTTCCTTCACCTTGCCACAGGCACCTGGGAGCATGTCTGCACGTGGAGAAAGACTTTCCCGTGGGAAGCCGGTTTTTGTCAAACGGATCCCAGTGCTGTGCTCCTCTCTTTTCACTCCGGCTGCCGAAGCCCAGTGAGGATGGGAGGGCTTAGAACATGGCTGGGCACTGTGGTTTCTTCCAGAGACGTGGATGGCATTTGCATTACCTTGCCACAACCACTTGTGAGAGGGTCTGCACCTCAGGAAAACTGTTTCCGTGGGAAGCCGGCTTTTGGCCAAACGGGTCTCAGGCCCGTAGGCCTCGGGTGTCCCTCCGGCTCCCCAAAGCACAGGGACGAGGTGAGGGGCTTAGACCATGCCTGGGCAATGTTGTTTCTTACACCTGGGTGTGTGGCATTTTGTTTTCCTGATAACCCCTATTGCATAGTTTTTCCACAGCACACACATATTGTTCGTCGCAAGCCGTTTTTGCCCCAGGGGTCTCCGGGCTGTGTTCCTTGGGGTTGAACTCCTGCTAGCAAAACCGCCGGGATGAGGGAAGGGCTCAGACTGTGCCTGGGCCCTGTGGTCTCTTACAGGTCAGTGTATGGCATTTCCTTCACCTTGCCAAGGCACTTGGGAGCATGTCTGCACGTGGAGAAAGGCTTTCCCGTTGGAAGTCGGTTTCTGTCAAACGGGTCCCAGTGCTGTGCTCCTCTCTTTTCACTCCGGCTGCCAGAAGCCCAGTGAGGATGGCAGGGCTTAGAACATGGCTGGGCACTGTGGTTTCTTCCAGAGACGTAGATGGCATTTGCATTACCTTGCCACAACCACTGTGAGAGGGTCTGCACCTCAGGAAAACTGTTTCCGTGGGAAGCCGGCTTTTGGCCAAACGGGTCTCAGGCCCGTGGGCCTCGGGTGTCCCTCTGGCTCCCCAAAGCACAGGAACGAGGTGAGGGGCTTAGACCATGCTTGGGCAATGTTGTTTCTTACACCTGGGTGTGTGGCATTTTGTTTACCTGGCTACCCCCATTTGCATAGGTTTTCCACAGCAAGCACCTATTGTTCGTCGCAAGCCGTTTTTGCCCCAGGGGTCCGTGCTGTGTTCCTTGGGGTTGAACTCCTGCTAGCAAATCCGCCGGGATGAGGGAAGGGCTCAGACTGTGCCTGGGCCCTGTGGTCTCTTACAGATCAGTGTATGGCATTTACTTCACCTTGGCACAGGCACTTGTGAGCATGTTTGCACGTTATGAAAGATTTTTCCGTTGGAAGTCGGTTTTTGTCAATCTCATAGGGAAGAAACAGAAACTCTTTTGCATAACCTGACTCACCCAGCATCAGGAAAGTAGTTCCAGAACTCAGCCTAGGCCCCCTGTCGCCTACCCAATTGAAGCCACCACCATGCCTCTATCGAAAGAATTCCCAAAGACTCTCCTCTGACTCCACCACCAAAGAAACAGCAGATTGAATATGGCACTTCAAAATATCGAGATGATACATCTAGTATAGTTAGATACACAAGGTTTACCTTTATATTTTTATTGTTTTTATTACATAATGTTATAGTGTCCATACAGTACAGTAAATTTTGATGATACATAGTTTCATATAACACCCAGTGCACCATGCAATATGTGCCCTCCTTACTACCCATCACCAGCCTATATTTTAAACAGGAAAATGCTGCTCTGAATAAGTTTGAATTTTCACTCGACCCCCATTGTAACTCTTGGGATGAAAAGACTAATCAGTGATGAAACATCACCTTTGACAATTGGAAAGACATCATCCATATTTGTATGTGACGACAAAAGGCCATCTAACATTAAATGGTGGCCACTCACCCATATCTTAGGCCCAACTGTATAAACACTGTCAAACGTATATCTTAAAAATAGACAAAGAGTAAACCTCACCTTCCCTTTCTAATGAAAGAGTGTTTGTAGGAAACAGCTGTTCAAAATACATTCATAAGCAGTCAATGAACAGAGAAAATGGGATCCCCTGCAAAGTGCTCCAAGCTCAGAAACTAAGTACCTCCTTCACCAAATTCAGAACGCTGACAACTATTACTTAAGTTTTACTTCATGGCTCAACTAGAGAAAAGAGAAAAACCCAGGAGGTGGTGGGTTAATGAGAGGTTTTACTTCCAGTCCTGATGTGGATATGACATTTCTCCAAATGGACCTGCTGCTTTCTCTGAATGCTGGATCCCGTGTCAAGCTGCCTCACTGACTCAGATGCAGACGTTCAGAACGTCGGGTCCGCGGAGCCAGAGCAGAGAAGTGTTGTCAGATGGGGAGAAGCAGCTCCTCGGACCTAAAGCCTGCACACCTGCTGTGGTTTCTGGGAGAAGGGGAAACATAGACTTGTCTTTTAGTAGTAATTATCTCCCAGCCCATTGCCACCATTCCTAGGAAACAGCTAGCACAATGCTGAAGTTGGGTAACGGCTCTGGGCCTTCCTAGCGCCACACCTGTGCCTGAGGGAACAGTGAATACCCTGCTGAACTCGGGGAATTGCTCAAGGTCCGTTACCTGCACTGTGTCGGGGGACAGGGGCACCGCACTGAAGTTGGGGACTGTGCGGTCCTTTCTCTCACTCTTCCTGGGGAACACGGGAAACCCTGGAATGTCTGCGAACCATCTCACAAAAGCTTTGCTGAGCAGGTGCCATGGAGTTCCTGGGTCTGGGGTGTATGGCCAGTTGATGGAGACTACGCAGAAGAGACTTTCAAGGGAAAAAGGAAAGAAACCTGAGTCTCCATGGTGAACTCTCTCAACATGCCCTTCCAGAACCCCGCCTCTTACCCGGGGTGCCCCTACTCCCAGAAAGCCCACCTATGGCCACACAGCATGCACTCACCCAGCCAGGAACTCCACAGGTCCACTCTCTCAAAACTCCACTTCCTTGGCTCCTGGTCTGCGTCCTTGGGCTGCTCCGGATCTGCACACAGAGACGTAGCTCCACCCCCATGGGGTGATTGCTTGGGGAGTATGATGCTTCCAACTCCTTGAATGCCAGGCAACCGGCCCCATGACTCACAACTCTGGGAGTGCAGAGGTCCAGGAGGCACCTCCTTGGCTAAACGCCCTGAGCAGGCATGACGGGGATCATGGGCAGGGCTGCAATCACACACACACACACACACACACACACACACACACACACACACGGCCCCTTTCGCGGACCCCTCTAGCTGCAGACCACCCTCAGAGCCCTGCCCCTTCCCTTCTGCACCAACCCTTCCTGCAAGGGTGTGCCTGGTTCCTGGCAAGGTCAGCTGCTCTCAGACTGTTCCAGCCTTGGGCTTTAGGAAATGCAATGCTTTTATGCATATCCAAGGCAATTTTAAGCGCCAAAAGGAATGCTCCAAGCGGGAATAGCTTTGCCTTCTTGTCTCACCCATGGAGTGGATAGTGCTTCTCAGACCTTCAAAACATCCTTCTAGGGTGAGCCCATTTGTGCTGCAATCTATATACACATGCTTAGTTCTACAGGGAAGGAAGGAAAAGCCGGCCTTCTGTTCTGTCGCGGTTGTGAACCAGGAACATTTATTTTTCACTTGAAAACAGAGTGTTATTGTCGACACTAAATGAAGGAACCTTTTAAAACATTTTAGAGAGGAAGGAAGAGAGTTTTATTCAAACCCAAGTCAAGGACAGCTGCCTGGGAGACACAATCTTCACAAAGAAGGGAGTGCTCCAGGGAAGGAACATTTAGGGCAGGGTCATATATTTGTTCTGAGTTGTGCTACGTACAGTTATACATCACGATGAGGAAGAAGGTTCCAGAAAGTGACAGACTTTTTCTTATGTTTTCAGTATGTACAAATCAGTATGACTTTAATCTTATGGGAGCAAGAAAGGTTCTTTTGTGTTCTCACCTTGATGTTGGCAAAGGCATTTTTTGGTTCTCTTTTTCTTTTTGATGCATATGGACAATAAGTGCTGGGGGCAGAAATAGGGCCCATGCTTTGAGGGTTTGCCCAGTCATTTTGAGCTGGGTAAAATGTTAAAGGAGAGCTTTCCTGGGAGGCCAAGATCAGGCCTCACAGATGGTATGACATAAAAATTACTCTTATCCTTATCATCACTACCAAATGGTGGAACGTGAGATGAAAGCACCTTTCCAATAGTAAAGAGACATCAAAGGACCCCTACAGAAGGTTACCTGCTCCATGGTCAACACAGGTAACAGAGGCGTTCATGGTCTCTGGACTCCTCCCCTTGTCCTGCCCAAATCTCTGAAACATAGAGATCATTTACAGTCAGAATTTTAGACATCTTAGAGATGTCTGGCACCATTCCCTTGGACTACAGAATACAACAGAATAGCTCACTGTCACAACACGAAAGTGCCCCTGGATACACTAAGTTCTTTCTCCGCAACGTTGGCCTTAATGAAATCATAATCGTAACATAGAAACACTACGATGGTTGGGAATAAATAATCACAGGTAAGGGAATATTTAGGAAATCTTTAGAAGCATTGTCTCACTCTATAGAAGAGGCTAACTGCTTTAAATACTATTTCCGACCTTACAGGACACTCTACAGACCAGAGCCTCCATCAGTTAAAAAAGCATAGTTCTCAGTCACTTTAATATCAGAAAAATAGTATAGTATCTCTATTCCTAGGGATCTTTAAGTCTCCGACTCAAAGGTCCTCCACTGAGAGAATTATCTTCATGATCATGATGGGCAGAGGTGAAAAGGCAGCCGAATTCATTCCATTTGGCCACACAACAAGAAAATCCTAATACTTCCTAGGTTTCCAGATTGAGAAGACCAGGGGTAGAGTGAAATGGTACCTTGTATGGAAGAACAAGGGATTTGGAGTCAGTTTGGAGATCACACTTAGGTTTCTGACACTAAAATCCTCTGTAATTCATATCATTTCTGAGCCTTTGTCTATCCATATAAAAATGGGACTCATTCTATCTACACCCCAGTTGAGAAGTTTACGAGGGAGAATGCTACTCAGAGCCAGTATGGATTCTCCCAAGAGCAGGTGCTCAGGAGCCATAATTACCATTGGGTCTATATCTTTTCCAGAGAAAAGAACACATGGTGAAACCGTGTTTCGAAAAGATGACTCACAAGATGATTTTCACACTTTCATGAAGGTCAAGAAACTGCTATTTTGTTGTAATTCTCTCAGAAATCATGTTATTAGCCTAGTGGGGACAATAGCAACATCATCACTAGGAGTGGGGAGCTTCTCATCTCCATATGGCTATGTTGACTACCTTAACACAATGCCACCAGAAAGGAAAGCTGGAGGGAGGTGTGTGTGGGCACAGGTCAAGGCTGCCAGGTGTGCCTGGGACATGCAGAACTCTGATAGGAGGCTTAAGTCCTGTCTATGTTAGGATAGTCAGTGCTCTTCAGAGACAAAGGGCCATTGTGTGTGAGCCCTGATGTAGAAAAGGTGGAAAATGTCCATGCGATTCCCTCTCTGACCCTTAGGATATACAGCAAAGTTACATTGAATTTTTAAACATGGAGGGATTTCCTGGTCTTCTTTTCATGAGGACTCGGGCTCTATTCTTTGGTGGCCTAAGAATAGAATCTAGTTAGTTTCAGGATGTTAAAATGTAGACATGATTCATGGAACAACATATCATCTGTTTGGGTAAATAGTCTTATGACCACTGGAAATAATGTATTCTGCACGTATTATGCAATATTACATAGACGTCAATTAGGTCACATTTGTTACCAATGTTTTGTCTGCTTTTTCCATCAGATATTGAGAAAGGCATATTAAAATTTCCAAACAAAATTTCCAAAAAAAGAGGATGCCGATCAAAAATGTTGTGTGAAAACGAAAAGAAAGTGCCATCACTCCATTCAGTGAATCAGGTTTGTGCAGAGAGACGGTAACGTTGATCACTGAAGACACCAGGGTTTTCCAATATGTGTGTTGAACCTTAAGGAAACTGCCATAGACGTAACTCTCAGTAAGAAGAGCATGGTAAGGGTCTTCCAACTCCCATCCTCTGTCATGATGATGGAAGCATGTTGCAGAGTGGGAATGAAAGCATAAGGGCCACTAACCAATCTTCAAGGAAGAACATTGTATCAAAGCCATCATTCACCTGACATCTTCGGTTGTGAAGATGAAACTATTGGCACAGGTGTCTAAGAAAACATAGGGAAAGTGCCATATACTGAAGTCCACGAAAGAACACCATAGAGAAAGCATCTTGCATCTCACAGTCTTCTGTCATAAAAACGGAAGTATGTGCAAAACTGTCTGTGAAAACAGACGCATAAAGCGCATTGTTTCACTCTATACAGGAACACTGTATTGACACCATGTCTCAACTCACAACTTCTGTAGTGAAGACGGAAGCCTTGGTAAGAATGTGTGCGAGCTCATAAAGAAGTGCCGTCTACTTAATTCTAAGAACCAAATCTGTGTAGATAGAAAACAATATCAAACCAACCTCCTGACAAATGGATCAACCGGGGTTTCTTTCCTGTGTGTTGAACCTTAACGAAAGTGCCATAAACGTAATAGTAGTTGAGAGCACTGGGTAGATAGCATCTTTCAACCAACAAATTCTGTCATGAAGATGGAAACGTTTGCATCATTGCCCTGAAAGCATAAGGAAAGTGGCAGAGACTTAGCTTCAAGAAACGACCGTACCGAATCCATCCTTCAAGGCACGTCTTCTTTTACGAAGTTGGAAGCATTCTCAGAAGTGTTTCTCAGCATAAGGGAATTATCGTACGCTTAACTTTATGAGGGAAATCCGTAGGACACTGTCTGAAACTCAGATCTTTTCTCATGAGGCTGAAAGCATTGGCTCAAGGGTAAAGGAACTTGTAAAGAAATGACGTTTACTCCACTCTGAGCACCAAGGTTCTGTATAGAGAATGAAACTTCAAACATCCTGATGCACGAAGAGAGAAGCTTTTTCAAATATCTGTGTTGAACGGTAAAAGAAGTGCCATACGCTTAGCACTATTAAAAAGCACCATCTGGAGACAACTTTCCAAATCAAGTTCATGAGGGTGGATGTATGTTCCAAAATCTGCATGAAACCTAAGGGACATTCTGTATGCTCAGGTAAGAACACCCTTGGAAAAAATCTTTCAACTCACATCTTCTGTAATGAAGATGGGAGTACTTGCAGAAGTGCAAGTGAAAGCATAAGGAGAGGTCCTATCTAAGTAGTTGTGAGAAACAACTCCGTGTTGACAGAAGGCAACATCGAAGTAACATGGTGACCCATGAATATACACCCGTTGTCCAGCACGTGCCTTGAACCTTAAGGAAAAGGGCACTATATACAAATCTCAGTCAGAACACCGAATGGACACCATCTTCCAAGTCACAGCTTCTGTGAGGATGATCGCAAGTTTTTCAAGTGTCTACGAATGCATAAGGAAGATGTCACCTACTTTACACTAGGAGAGAATACTCTATCTAAAAGCATCTTGCACCTCACATCTTTTCTCATGAAGTGGGAGCATTGTGCAAAACAGTGCCTGCGAGCATCAAGATAATGCACTTCATTTAAAACTGTAATAATACTACACAGAAAGCATCACTCAACTCACTTCTTTCATGAGGATGAAAGCCGTTCGAAAAGGTTGTGTGAAAACAAAAAGAAAGTGCAATCAGTCAATTAGCTAAAGAGTTTGTGTAGAGAGACGGCAACTTTGATCAGTGAAGACACTAGGCCTTCCCTATATGTGTTTCCTTAAGGTTCACTTAAGGAAACAGCCCCAGATGTAACTCTCAGTAATAGGAGTGCATGGAAACAGTCTTCCAACTCCCGTCGTCTGTCATGATGATGGAAGAATGTTTCAGAGTGGGAATGAAAGCATAGGGAAAGGGCCAATAACGAATATTTAAGACAGAATATTGTATCGAAGCCATCTTTCACCTCACGTATTCGATCATGAAAATGAAAGCATTTCAACAGGCGTCTAAGAAAACATAAGGAAAGTGCCATATACTGAACTCTCTGAAAGAACACCATAGAGAAAGCATCTTGCATCTCACAGTTTTTCTTTTTTTTCTTTTTTTAATGTTTTATTATGTTTGTCAACATAAAGTGCATCCCCAGTTTCCGATGTAAGGCTCGATGATTCATTAGTTGCGTATAACACCTAGTGCACCATGCAATACGTGCCCTCCTTACCACCCATCACCGGTCTATCCCATTCCCCCACCCCCCTCCCCTCTGAGGCCCTCAGTTTGTTTCTCATAGTCCATAGTCTCTCATGTTTCATTCCCCCTTCTGATTACCCCCCCTTTCTTTATCCCTTTCTTCTCCTACCGATCTTCCTAGTTCTTTTGTTCCATAGATGAGAGAAATCATATGATAGTTGTCTTTCTCTGCTTGACTTATTTCACTTAGCATTAGCTCCTCCAGTGCCATCCATGTTGTAGCAAATGTTGAGAACTCGTTCTTTCTGATAGCTGAGTAATATTCCATTGTATGTATGGACCACAACTTCTTAATCCAGTCATCTGTTGAAGGGCATCTCGGCTCCCTCCACGATTTAGCTATTGTGGACATTGCTGCTATGAACATTGGGGTGCATATGGCCCTTCTCTTCACTACGTCTGTATCTTTGGGGTAAACACCCAGTAGTGCAATGGCTGGATCATAAGGTAGCTCAATTTTTAACTTTTTAAGGGACCTCCACACTGTTTTCCAGAGTGGCTGTACCAACTTGCATTCCCACCAACAATGTAGGAGGGATCCCCTTTCTCCACATCCTCTCCAACATTTGTTGTTTCTTGCCTTGTCTATTTTTGCCATTCTAACTGGCGTAAGGTGGTATCTCAGTGTGGTTTTGATTTGAATTTCCTTGATGGCTAATGATTTTGAACATTTTTTCATGTGTCTGTTAGCCATTTGTATGTCTTCATTGGAAAAGTGTCTGTTCATATCTTCTGCCCATTTTTTGATTTGTTTATTTGTTTCTCGTGTATTGAGTTTGAGAAGTTCTTTGTAGATCTTGGATACCAGTCCTTTATCTGTAGTGTCATTTGCAAATATCTTCTCCCATTCCGTGGGCTGCCTCTTTGATTTTCTGACTGTTTCCTTGACTGTGCCAAACTTTTAATCTTGATGAAGTCCCATAAATTCATTGTATCTTTTGTTTCTCTTGCCTTTGGGGATGTATCATGAAAAAGGTTGTTTTGGCTGATGTCGTGGAGGTTGCTGCCTATGTTCTCCTCTAGAATTTTGATGGATTCCCATCGAGGTCTTTCATCCATTTGGAGTTTATTTTTGTGTATGGTGTGAGAGAGTGGTCAAGTTTCATTCTTTTGCATGTAGCTGTCCAATTTTCCCAGCACCATTTATTGAAGAGACTTTTTTCCCACCGGATGTTTTTTCCTCCTTGCTCAAATATTAGCTGCACAAAGAGCCGAGGGTCCATTTCTCTGTTCTCTATTCTGTTCCATTGGTCTATGTGTCTGCTTTTGTGCCAATAGCATGCTGTCTTTGTGATCACAGCTTTGTAGTACAGCTCGAAATCTGGCATTGTGATGCCCCCAGCTTTATTTTTCCTTTTCAACAGTTCCTTGGAGATTCATGGCTTTTTCTGTTTCCATGCAAATTTAAGGACTATTTGTTCCAGTTCTTTGAAAAATGTCCTCAGTATTTTGATCGGGATAGCATTGAAAGTGTAGATGGCTCTGGGTAGCATGGACATTTTAACTATGTTAATTCTTCTGATCCTTGAGCATGGAATACCTTTCCATCTTTTTATGTCTTCCTTAATGTCTTTCAAGAGTGATTTATAGTTTCTAGAATATAGGTCCTTTACGTCTCTGGTTAATTCTAAGGTAACGTACGGTTTTTGGTGCTATTGTAAATGGGATGGATTCCCTAATTTCTCTTTCTTCGGTCTCGCTATTCGTGTACAGAAATGCAACTGATTTCTGAGCATTAATTTTGTATCCCACCACATTACTGAATTGCTCTATAACTTCTAATAGTTTGGGAGTGGCTTCTTTTGGGTTTTCCATATAGAGTATCATGTCATCTGCGAAGAGAGACATTTTGACTTCTTCTTTGCCGATTTGAATACCTTTGATCCCTTTTTGTCGTCTGATTGCTGTTGCAAAGACTTCCAGTACGATGTTGAATAATAGTGGCGAGAGTGGGCATCCTTGTCGAGTTCCTGATCTTAAGGGAAAGGCTTCCAGGTTTTCCCCATTGAGAATAATATTTGCAGTAGGCTTTTCATAGATGGCTTTTATGAGATTGAGAAATGTACCTTCTATTCCTACACTCTGAAGGGTTTTAATCAGGAAAGGATGCTGTATTTTGTCAAATGCTTTTTCGGCATCGATTGAGAGGATCATATGGTTCCTGAGTCTTTTCTTGTTGATATGATATATCACGCTGATGGATTTGCAAATATTGAACCACGCTTGCATCCCAGGTATGAATCCCACTTGATCGTGATGGGTAATTCTTTTAATGTACTGTTGGATTTTATTAGCAAGTATCTTGTTGAGGATTTTGGCGTCCATATTCATTAGGGAAATCGGTCTGTAATTCTCCTTTTTGAGGGGGTCTTTGCCTGGTTTGGGGATCAAGGTAATATTGGCCTCATAGAATGAGTTTGGTAGCTTTCCTTCTGTTTCTATTTTTTGAAATAGCTTTAGGAGAGTAGGTATTATTTCTTCTTTGAATGTTTGGTAGAATTCCCCAGGAAAACCGTCCGGGCCTGGAGTTTTGTTATTTGGAAGGTTGTTTATCACTGAATCAATTTCTTCATCATTAATTGGCCTGTTTAAGAAATCAATTTCTTCCTCTTTCAATCTTGGTAGTTTATAGGTTTCCAGGAAGGATTCCATCTCTTCCGGATTGCTTAGTTTATTGGCATATAGCTGTTGATAAAAATTTCTAATAATCCTTCCAATTTCAATGGTGTTCATCGTGACCTCTCCTTTTTCATTCATAATATTAATATTCGGGTCCTTTCTCTTTTCTTTTGGATGAGCGTTGCCAGTGGTCTGTCAATTTTATTGATTCTCTCAAAGAACCAGCTTCTAGTCCTGTTGATCTGCTCTACTGTACTTCTGGTTTCTGCTTGATTGATTTCAGCTCTAATTTTGGTCAACTGCTTCCTCGTGCATGGATTAGGCCTGTCCCTCTGTTGCTGTTTCAGCTTCTTGAGGTGAGAATATAAAAACTGCATTTTAGATTTTTCTATTCTTTTGAGTGAGGCTTGGATGGCTATGTATTTCCCCCTTAGGACTGCCTTTGCAGTATCCCATAGGTTTTTGAACTGTTGTATTTTCATTCCCATTGGTCTCCATAAATTGTTTAATTTGATTTTTGATTTCCTGGTTTATCGAGTCATTCCTGAGCAGGATGATTCTTAGTCTCCAGGTGTCTGAGTTTCTTCCAAATTTTTCCTTGTGGTTGAGTTCCAATTTCAGAGCGTTGTGGTCTGAGAATATGCACAGGACAATTTCAATCTTTTGGTATCGGTTGAGACCTGTTTTGTGTCCCAGAACATGGTCTATTCTTGAGAATGTTCCATGGGCATTAGAATAGAATGAGTATTCTTTGGTTCTGGGGTGTAGTGTTCTATATATATCTATGAGGTCCAACTCGTCGAGTATGGCATTCAAAGCCTTTGATTCTTTGCTTAGTTTTTGCCAGGGTGTTCTGTCTATTTCTGAGAGTGGAGTGTTGAGTTCCCCTACTATTAATGTATTTTTATTTATATGTCTCTTTATTCTGGTTAAGAGTTGGCTTGTGTATCTTGCTGCTCCCCTGTTGGGGGCATATATATTTATAATTGTCATATCCACTTGTTGAATACTTCCTTTAAGAATAATATAGTGCCTTTCTGCATCTCTAACAATAGTCTGTAGTTTAAAATCCAATTTATCTGATATGAGAATTGCTACCCCAGCTTGCTTTTGAAGTCCATTTGCGTGAAAGATGGTACTCCATCCCCTTCCTCTCAGTCTGAATGCATCTTTGGGTTCGAAATGAGTCTCTTGTAGACAGCAAATGGATGGGTCATTTCTTTTTATCCAATCTGCAACCCTTCTTTTTCTTTTGTTTTAAGATTTCATTTATTAATTTGACAGCAAAACAGCCAGTGAGAGAGGGAACACAAGCAGGGGGAGTAGGAGAGGAAGAAGCAGGCTCACAGCGGAGGAGCCTGATGTGGGGCTTGATCCCACAATGCCGGGATCATGCCCTGGCTGAAGGCAGACGCTTAGCTGCTGTTCCACCCAGGCACCCTGCATCTCACTGTCTTCTGGCATGAAAAAGGAAGCATGTGAAAAAGTGTGTACAAAAAGAGATGCATAAAGCGCGTTGCCTCACTCTATAGAAGAACACTGTATAGACATCATGTCTCAACTCACAACTTCTGTTGTGAAGATGGAAGCCTTGGCAAGAGTGTGTGCAAGCACGTAGAGAAAGGGCTGTCTACTTAATTCTGAGAACCAAATCTGTCTAGATAGAAAACGATATCGAACCCACCTCCTGACAAATGGATCAACCAGGGTTTTCTTCCCTATGTGTTGAAACTTAAGGAAAGTGCCATAAACTTAGTAGGTGAGAGCACTGGGTAGATAGCATCGTACAAACCACGACTTCTGTCATGAAGACGAAAATGTTTGCAACGTAGTGGTGAAAACATAAGGAAAGTGGCAGAGACATGGCTCCAAAAAAGGACAGTACCTAATCCATCTTTAAAGGCACGTGTTCTTTCATGAAGCTGGAAGCATATACAAGAGAGTGTTTCTCAGCTTAAGGGAATTATCGTATGCTTAAGTTTACAAGAGAACTCCATAGAATACCCTCTGAAACATCTTTTCACATGACCCTGGAAGCATTGGCTAAAGGGTGAGGGAATGTGTAAAGAAATGCCATTTACTCGACTCTGAGCACCAATGTTCTATATAGAGGAAGAGATTTCAAACATCCTGATGTATGAAGAGAGATTTTCAAATCTCTCTGTTGAACCGTAAGAGAAGTGCCATATGCTTAACACTAAGAAAGAGCACCATCTAGAGACAACCTTCCAAATCACAACTACCTTCATGAAGATGGATGTATGTTCCAAAACTGTATGAAAACCTAAGGAACATGCTGTATGCTCAGGTAAGAACACCCTTGGAAAAGATCTCCCAACTCACATCTTCTGTAATGAAGATGGAAGTGCATGCAGAAGTGTGAGTGAAAGCATAAGGAGAGGTCCTAAGTAGTTGTGAGTACCAGGTCAGTGTTGATAGGCAACATCGAAGTAACATGGTGACCCAGGAATATATATGCGTTGTCCAATACGTGCGTTGAACCTTAAGGAAAGAACAATATACCCAAATCTCAGTCAGAACACCAAATGGACACCCTCATCCAAGTCACATCTTCTGTTAGGAAGATGTCAAGATTTTCAAAAGTGTCTACAAATGCATAGGGAAAGGGACACCTACTTTACTCAAGGAGAGAACACTCTATATAAAAGCGTCTTGCACCTCACATCTGGTGTCATGAATTGGGAGCATTGTACAAAACTGTGCCTGCAAGCATCAAGATAATGCCTTTTGTTGAACCATGTAAGAACACTACAAGGAAAGCATCTCTCAACTCACATCAGTCATGAGGAGGAAAGCCCTTCAAAAGTTGTGTGAAAACGAAAGGAAAGTGCCATCAGTCAATTCAGCGAACCATGTTTTTGTAGAGACAAGGCAACATTGATCAGTGAAAACAGCAGGGTTTACCAATACGTGTGTTGAACCTTAAGGAAACAGCCATAGACGTAATCTCAGGAAGAAGAGGGTATGGAAAGGGTTTTCCAAGTCCCATAATCTGTCATGATGATGGAAGCATGTGTCTGATTGGGAATAAAAGCATAAGGAAAGGGAGGTGAACCAAGTTTAGGAAAGAACATTGTACCGAAGCCATCTTTGAAGTCACGTCTTCAGTCTTGATGAAACCGTTTGTACAAGTGCCTAAGAAAACATAAGGAAAGTGCCATGTACTGAATCTATGAAGGAACACCGTAGAGAAACCATCTGGCATCTCACAGTCCTCTGTCATGAAAACGGAAGCTTGTGCAAATGTGTGTAAGAAAGAGACACATAAAGCTCCTGGAGCATGCAGGGGCGGCTGGCGGTGTTAGAAACACAGACAGAGAGACACTGGCCCTGTAGGTGAGAGCTGGGAAGCCAGGTGTGGGGCTCACATCCTGGACAGTGCAGAGTTGAGCAGCACCAACAGAAACAGAGTTAAAGTGGCCAGAACATCAGTGGAGAATGGTCCGCAATCCATCTGTTCTGAGACAGAGGCTGAGATTCGGCCACTGCTGCTCTGACTCTCAGAAGAAGCACAGCAAACCACCAGGGAAAGCCGCCAGAGAAAAGAAGCCTGGAAAGACCGGCTCACAGTGTGCCCACCCCCATCCCCCTTCGCAGGGTACACAGAGACTCTACCCAAACAGGGTTGCCCAAGTATCGGCACGGCAGGCCCCTACCTCAGAAGGCAGGCTGAAAAATCAAGAAGCCCCCATACCTAAGATCCCTATAAAACAAGGGCGCACGGCCAGGGTCGTGGTCAATAATTTGGGCTCTGGACAACACCACAACCTCTCCTCATCTGAATGATGAGGAGAAGTTCCCCCCCGCCAGCAAAGAAAAGACAATGAGTTTGTGGCCTCTGCCACAGAACTTATGGATATGGATATAACCAAATTATCAGAAATGGAATTCAGAATAACAATGGTCAAGATGATTTGTAGACTTGAAAAAAATATTGACAAAATTGTTAATGAGAACATAGAATCTCTAAGGGCAGAAATGTGAGCGAATCTGGCAGAAATTAAAAATTCTAGGAGCCAAATGCAGTCAAAACTAGAGGCTCTGTTGGCCAGGGTGAATGAGGCAGAAGGACGTATCAGCAAATTGGAAGATGGGTTAGTAGAGGAAAAAGCTAAAAGAGAATCTGGACTCAAAAAAATCCACACACAGAAATGTAGGTTACGGGAAATGACTGACTCAATAAAACGTTCCAGTGTCAGAATCATCGGCATTCCTGAGGACGTAGAGAAAAACAGAGGTCTAGAGGAGATATTTGAACAAATTGTAGCTGAAAACTTCCCTAATCTAGCAAGGGAAACAAACATTCGTGTCCAAGAGGCAGAGAGGACCCCTTCCAAGCTCAACCACGACAAACCCATGCCACGTCACGTCATAGTGCATTTCGCAAATATTAGATGCAAGGATACAGTATTGAAAGCGGCCAGGGCAAAGAAATTTCTCACGTACCAAGGCAAAGATATCAGAATTACGTCTGACCTCTCTACACAGACCTGGAATGAGATAAAGGGTTGGGGGGCATTTTTAAATCTCTTTCAGAGAAAAACATGCAGCCAAGGATTCTTTATCCAGCAAAGCTGTCATTCAGAATTCATGGAGAAATAAAGACCTTCCAGAATTGTGGTCATTGACCAATTTTTTTAACCACAAAATCAGCCCTACAGGAGATATTAAGGGGGGGGTTCTATAAAAGTAAAAAGGCCCCAAGAGTGATACAGAACATAAAGTCACAATCTATGGAAACAAAGACTTTACTGGCAATATGGCATCATTAAAATCACATCTCTCAATAATCCGTCTCAATGTAAATGGCCTAAATGCTCCCATAAAACACCACAGGGTTGCTGATTGGATAAAAAGACATGACCCATCCATTTGCTGTCTACAAACACTCATTTTGAACCTAAAGATACATTCAGACTAAAAGGATGGAATACCATCTTTCACGCCAATGGACCTGAAAAGAAAGCTGGGGTAGCAATTCTCATGTCAGACAGATTGGATTTGAAACTAAAGACTATAGTTAGAGACACATAAGGGCACTATATTATTCTTAAAGGATGTATCCAACAAGTGGATATGACAATTATAAATATATATGCCCCCAACAGGGGAGCAGCAAGATACACAAGCCAACTCTTAACCGGAATAAAGAGATATATAGATAAAAATACATTAATAGTAGGAACCTCAACACTCCACTATCAGCAACAGACAGAGCACCAGAGCAGAAAACCAACATAGAAACAAGAGCTTTGAATGCCATGCTAGACGAGTTAGATCTCATAGATATATATAGAACACTGTACCCCAGAACCAAAGAATACTCATTCTATTCTAATGCCCATGGAACATTCTCAAGATTAGACCATGTTCTGGGACACAAATCAGGTCTCAACTGATACGAAAAACTGAAATTATCCCCTCATATTCTCAGAGCACAACACTCTGAAATTGGAACTCAAAAACAAGGAAGATTCTGGAAAAAAACTCAAACACTTGGAAACTAAGAACCATCCTGCTCAGGAATGACCCAATGAACCAGGAAATCAAAAAAATATTTAAACAATTTATAGAGACCAACGGGAATGAAAACACAACAGTCCAAAACCTATAGGATACTGCAAAGGCAGTCCTAAGGGGGAAATACATAGCCATCCAAGCCTCACTCAAAAGAATAGAAAAATCTAAAATGCAGTTTTTATATTCTCACCTCAAGAAGCTGAAACAGCAACAGAGGGACATGCCTAATCCACTCATGAGAAAGCAGTTGACCAAAACTAGAGCAGAAATAAATGAACTAGAAACCAGAAGTACAGTAGAGCAGATCAACAGGACTAGAAGCTGGTTCTTTGAGAGAATCAATAAAATTTACAAAACACTGGCAAGACTTATACAAATGAATAGAGAAAGGACCTAAATTAATAAAATTATGAATGAAAAAGGAGAGGTCATGACCAACACCAATGAAATTGGAATGATTATTAGAAACTTTTACAAACAGCTATATGCCAATAAATTAAGCAATCTGGAAGAGATGGATGCCGTCCTAGAAACCTATATACTACCAAGACTGAAACAGGAAGAAATTGACTTTTTAAACAGGCCAATTAATTATGAATAGATTGAGCCAGTGATAAACAACCTTCCAAATAACAAAACTCCAGGCCCGGATGGTTTTCCTGGGGAATTCTACCAATCATTCAAAGAAGAAATAATACCTATTCTCCTAAAGCTATTTCAAAAAATAGAAACAGAAGGAAAGCTACCAAACTCATTCTATGAGGCCAATATTACCTTGATCCCCAAAACAGGCAAAGACCCCCTCAAAAAGAAGAATTACAGACCAATTTCCCTAATGAATATAGATGCCAAAATCCTCAACCAGATTCTGGCTAATAGAATCCAACAGTACATTAAAACGATTATCCATCATGAACAAGTGGGATTCATTCCTGGGATGAAAGCGTGGTTCAATATTCGCAAATCGATCAGCGTGATACATCATATCAACAAGAAAAGACTCAGGAACCATATGATCCCCTCAACTGATCCAGAAAAAACATTTGACAAAATACAGCATCCTTTCCTGATTAAAACCCTTCAGAGTGTAGGAATAGAGGGTTCATTTCTCAATCTCATAAAAGCCATCTATGGAAAGGCTACAGAAAATATTTTCAATGGGGAAAAGCTGGAAGCCTTTCCCTTAAGATCAGGAACTCAACAAGGATGCCCACTCTCGCCACTATTATTCAACATAGTACTAGAAGTCCTTGCAACAGCAGACAACAAAAAGGGATAAAAGGTATCCAAATCAGCAAAGAAGTCAAAATGTCTCTCTTCACAGATGACATGATACTCTATATGGAAAACCCAATAGAATACACGCGCAAAATATGAGAAGTTATAGAGCAATTCAGTAATGGGGTGGGATAGAAAATCAATGCTCAGAAATCAGTTGCATTTCTATACACGGATAATGAGACTGAAGAAAGAGAAATTAGGGAATCCAACCCATTTACAATAGCACCAAAAACCATATGTTACCTAGGAATTAACCAGAGACGTAAAGGACCTAATTCTAGAAACTATAAATCACTTTTGAAAGACATAGAGGAAGACACAAAGAGATGGAAAAATACTCCATGCTCATGGATCGGAAGAATTAACATAGTTAAAATGTCCATACTACCCAGAGCAATCTACACTTTCAATGCTATCCCGATCAAAATACCGATGAGATTTTACAAAGAACTTGAAAAAACAGCGCTTAAATTTGTATGGAACCAGAAAAGGCCCCGAATCGCCAAGGAATTGTTGAAAAGGAAAAACAACGCTGGGGGCATCACAATGCCAGATTTCAAGCTGTACTACAAAGCTGTGATCACAAAGACAGCATGGTACTGGCACAAAAGCAGACACATAGACCAATGGAACAGAATAGAGAACCCAGAAATGGGCCCTCGACTCTGGGCAACTGATTTTTGACAAAGCAGGAAACAACATCCAGTGGAAAAAAGACAGTCTCTTCAATACATGGTGCTGGGGAAATTGGACAGCTACATGCAAAAGAATGAAACGTGACCACTCCCTAACACCATACACAAAGATAAACTCTAAATGGATGAAAGACCTCAATGTGAGACAGAAATCCATCAAAATCCGAGAGAAGAGCATAGGCAGCAACCTCTATGACATCAGCCACAGCAACCTTTTTTATGACACATCTCCAAAGGCAAGAGAGAAAAAGATAAAATGAACTTGTGGGATTTCATCAATATAAAAACTGTTGCACAGCCAAGGAAACAGAAAAACAAAGAGACAGCCACGGAATGGGAGAATACATTTGCAAATGATACTACAGAGAAAAGACAGGTATCCAAGATCTACAAAGAAGTTCTCAAACTCAATACGTGAGAAACAAATAAACATCATAAAATGGGCAGAAGATATGAACTGACACTTTTCCAGTGAAGACATAGAAATGGCTAACAGACACTTTAAAAAATGTTCAAAATCATTAGCCATCAGGAAAATTCATATCAAAATCACACGGAGATACCAACTTAAGCCAGTTAGAATGGCAAAAATTGACAAGGCAAGAAACAATTGTTAGAGAGGATGTGGAGAAAGGGGATCCCTCCTACATTGTTGGTGGGAATGCAAGTTGGTACAGCCACTTTGAAAAAGTTTGGAGGTCCCTTAAAAGATTAAAAATAGAGCTACCCTGTGTCCAGCCATTGCACTACTGGGTATTTAAACCAAAGATACAGACGTAGTGAGGAGAAGGGCCATATGCACCCCAATGTTCATAGCAGGGCTGTTCACAATAGCTATATCGTGGAAGGAGCCAAGATGCCCTTCAACAGATGACTGGATTAAGAAGTTGTGGTCCAGGCAGGAGGGGTTAAGATGGCGGAGGAGTAGGGGACCCTTTTTTCAGCCGGTCCCCTGAGTCGAGCTGGATAGGTAACAGACCAGCCTAAATAACCACAGAATCAGCCTGAGACGCAGGAAGATACATCTGGATCTCTACAAATGAACATCTCCAGGGCTGAGTATTGAGGTACCAAGAGGGGAGCTGTAAACTGTGCACAGATATCCGAAGATAAACGGAAGGGGGAGGGAGCCGCCGCGTTTGGGCGCCGGGAAGCGGCAGCCACCTGCACGGGGGAGCGGGCGGACTCACGGAGGGCACCCGCAAGAGTGGACTGAGACCGGTGAACCATGAACGCGCTCCACCAGGCATCTCCCGGAACACCGGAATCCCAGTGTGCTCACGGGATCCAGACTGAGACCGGGAGCTCCCGGAGCGCGCATGGGGCGGCTGGCGGCTGGCGGGCCACCTGCACGGGGGAGCGGGCGGACTCACGGAGGGCACCCGCAAGAGTGGACTGAGACCGGTGAACCATGAACGCGCTCCACCAGGCATCTCCCGGAACACCGGAATCCCAGTGTGCTCACGGGATCCAGACTGAGACCGGGAGCTCCCGGAGCGCGCACGGGGCGGCTGGCGGCTGGCGGGCCACCTGCACGGGGGAGCGGGCGGACTCGCGGATGGCACCCGCGAAACAGCAGACTGAGACCCTGAACCACGTGCGCGCGCCTCCAGGCTTCTCACGAAACTCCGGAATCCTGGTGTGCTCACCGGGCATAGACTGAGACCAGGAGACCCGGGAGCGCCAGGGGCGGCCGGTGGCTGGCGGCATTAGAAACACAAAGGACAGAGACGCGCCGGCCCTGGAAGTGAGGGCAGGGACGCCGGGTTGGTGCGCACATCCCGGGATGCTGCAGGGTTGAGCAGCACCAACAGTAACAGAGTTAAAGTGGCCAGAACATCAGTGGAGAACGGGCCGCAATCCCTCTGTTCTGTGACAATGCAGCCTCTGCTGCTCTAACTCTCAGAAGAGGCATAGCTGACCGCCAGGGAAAGCTGCCAGAGAACAAAAGCCTGGAAATACCAGCTCAGAGAGTGCCCATCCCCATCCCCCCTCGTGGGGGACACGGAGACTCTAACCAAACAGGGTTGCCTGAGTATGGGCGTGGCAGGCCCCTCCCCCAGAACACAGAAGGCAGGCAGAAAAATCAAGAAGCCCACAACCGGAGGCGCCTGGGTGGCGCAGTCATTGAGCGCCTGTCTCCGGCTTAGGGCGTGATCCCAGCGTTCCGGAAAGGAGTCCCTCATCGGGCTCTTCTGCTGGGAGCCTGCTTCTTCCTCTCTCAATCCCCTGCTTCTGTTCCGTTCTTGCTGACTGTCTGTCTCCCTCTCTCAGATAAGTAAATAAATAAAATGTTTAAAGAAGAAGCCCACATCTCTAAGATCCCTATAAAACAAGGGGCACGGCCTGGGACCCAGTCAATAATTTGGGCTCTGGACAACCCCGCAACCTCTCCTCATCAGAATGACAAGAAGGAGTAGCCACCCCCAGCAAAGAAAAGACAGTGAGACTGTGGCCTCTGCCACAGAAGTAACGGATATGGATGTAACCAAAGTATCAGAAATGGAATTCAGAGTAACAATGGTCAAGATGATGAGTAGACTTGAAAAAAGTATTAAGGAAAATGTTACTGAGAATATAGAATCCCTAAGGGCGGAAATGAGGGCAAATTTGACAGAAATTAAAAATTCTATGAGCCAAATGCAGGCAAAACTAGAGGCTCTGACGGCCAGGGTCACCAAAGCAGAGGAAAGGGTTAGTGAATTGGAGGATGGGTTAATAGAGGAAAAAATGAAAATAGAAGATGGTCTTAAAAAAATCCACGCCCACGAATGTTGGCTACGGGAGATTACTGACTCAACGAAATGATCCAATGTTAGAATCATCGGCATCCCCGAGGGGGTGGAGAGAAACAGAGGTCTAGAAGAGATATTTGAACAAATTGTAGCTGAAAACTTCCCTAATCTAGCAAGGGAAACAAACATTCGTGTCCAAGAGGCAGAGAGGACCCCTCCCAAGCTCAACCACGACAAACCTACTCCACGTCACGTCATAGTGCATTTCGCAAATATTAGATGCAAGGATACAGTATTGAAAGCGGCCAGGGCAAAGAAATTTCTCACGTACCAAGGCAAAGGCATCAGAATTACGTCAGACCTGTCTACACAGACCTGGAATGAGAGAAAGGGTTGGGGGAGCATTTTTAAAGCTCTTTCAGAGAAAAATATGCAGCCAAGGATCCTTTATTCAGCAAGGCTGTCATTCAGAATTGATGGAGAAATAAAGACATTTCAGAATCGACAGTCACTAACCAATTTCATAACCACGAAACCAGCCCTACAGGAGATATTACGGGGGGGTTCTATAAAAGTAAAAAGGCCCCAAGAGTGATACAGAACAGAAAGTCACAGCCAATACAAACAAAGACTTTACTGACAACATGGCAGCATTAAAAGCATATCTCTCAGTACTCAGTCTTAATATTAATGGTTTAAATTCTTGCTTTATACGCCACAGGGTTGCAGATTGGATAAAAAGAAATGAACCATCCATTTGCTGTCTACAAGAGACTCATTTCGAACCCAAAGATGCATTCAGACTGAGAGTAAGGGGATGGAGTACCATCTTTCACGCAAATGGACCTCAAAAGAAAGCTGGGGTAGCAATTCTCATATCAGATAAATTGGATTTTAAACTACAGACTATAGTTAGAGACGCAGAAGGGCACTATATTATTCTTAAAGGAAGTATTCAACAAGTGGATATGACAATTATAAATATATATGCCCCCAACAGGGGAGCAGCAAGATACACAAGCCAACTCTTAACCAGAATAAAGAGACATATAAATAAAATACATTAATAGTAGGGGACCTCAACACTCCACTCTCAGAAATAGACAGAACACCCTGGCAAAAACTAAGCAAAGAATCAAAGTCTTTGAATGCCATACTCGACGAGTTGGACCTCATAGATATATAGAGAACACTACACCCCAGAACCAAAGAATACTCATTCTATTCTAATGCCCATGGAACATTCTCAAGAATAGACCATGTTCTGGGACACAAAACAGGTCTCAGCCGATACCAAAAGATTGAAATTATCCCCTGCATATTCTCAGACCACAACATTCTGAAATTGGAACTCAACCACAAGGAAAAATTTGGAAGAAACTCAAACACTTGGAGACTAAGAACCATCCTGCTCAGGAATGACTCGATAAACCAGGAAATCAAAAATCAAATTAAACAATTTATGGAGACCAATGAGAATGAAAATACGACAGTCCAAAACCTATGGGATACTACAAAGGCAGTCCTAAGGGGGAAATACATAGCCATCCAAGCCTCACTCAAAAGAATAGAAAAATCTAAAATGCAGTTTTTATATTCTCACCTCAAGAAGCTGAAACAGCAACAGAAGGACAGGCCTAATCCACGCACGAGGAAGCAGTTGACCAAAATTAGAGCTGAAATCAATCAAGCAGAAACCAGAAGTACAGTAGAGCAGATCAACAGGACTAGAAGCTTTGAGAGAATCAATAAAATTGACAGACCACTGGCAAGACTTATCCAAAAGAAAAGAGAAAGGACCCAGATTATTAAAATTATGAATGAAAAAGGAGAGGTCACGATGAACACCATTGAAATTGGAAGGATTATTAGAAATTTTTATCAACAGCTATATGCCAATAAACTAAGCAATCCGGAAGAGATGGAATCCTTCCTGGAAACCTATAAACTACCAAGATTGAAACAGGAAGAAACTGATTTCTTAAACAGGCCAATTAATGATGAAGAAATTGAGTCAGTGATAAACGACCTTCCAAATAACAAAACTCCAGGCCCGGACGGTTTTCCTGGGGAATTCTACCAAACATTCAAAGAAGAAATGATACCTATTCTCCTAAAGCTATTTCAAAAAATAGAAACAGAAGGAAAGCTACCAAACTCATTCTATGAGGCCAATATTACCTTGATCCCCAAACCAGGCAAAGACCCCCTAAAAAAGGAGAATTACAGACCGATTTCCCTAATGAATATGGACGCCAAAATCCTCAACAAGATACTTGCTAATAGAATCCAACAGTTCATTAAAAGGATTATCCACCACGATCAAGTGGGATTCATACCTGGGATGCAAGCGTGGTTCAATATTCGCAAATCAATCAGCGTGATTGATAGATATGGTGTATCAGCGTGATACATCATATCAACAAGAAAAGACTCAGGAACCATATGATCCTCTCAATCGATGCCGAAAAAGCATTTGACAAAATACAGCATCCTTTCCTGATTAAAACCCTTCAGAGTGTAGGAATAGAAGGTACATTTCTCAATCTCATAAAAGCCATCTATGAAAAGCCTACTGCAAATATTATTCTCAATGGGGAAAAGCTGGAAGCCTTTCCCTTAAGATCAGGAACACGACAAGGATGCCCACTCTCGCCACTATTATTCAACATAGTACTAGAAGTCCTTGCAATAGCAATCAGACGACAAAAAGGGATCAAAGGTATTCAAATCGGCAAAGAAGAAGTCAAAATGTCTCTCTTCGCAGATGACATGATACTCTATATGGAAAACCCAAAAGAAGCCACTCCCAAACTATTAGAAGTTATAGAGCAATTCAGTAACGTGGTGGGATACAAAATCAATGCTCAGAAATCAGTTGCATTTCTGTACACAAATAACGAGAACGACGAAAGAGAAATTAGGGAATCCATCCCATTTACAATAGCACCAAAAACCATACGTTACCTTGGAATTAACTTAACCAGAGACATAAAGGACCTTTATTCTAGAAACTATAAATCATTCTTAAAAGACATTGAGGAAGACATAAAAAGATGGAAAGATATTCCATGCTCATGGATCGGAAGAATTAACATAGTTAAAATGTCCATGCTACCCAGAGCAATCTACACTTTCAATGCTATCCCGATCAAAATACCGAGGACATTTTTCAAAGAACTGGAACAAATAGTCCTTAAATTTGTATGGAACCAGAAAAGACCCCGAATCTCCAAGGAACTGTTGAAAAGGAAAAACAAAGCTGGGGGCATCACAATGCTGGATTTCGAGCTGTACTACAAAGCTGTGATCACAAAGTCAGCATGGTACTGGCACAAAAACAGACACATAGACCAATGGAACAGAATAGAGAGCCCAGAAATGGACCCTCAGCTCTTTGGGCAACTAATATTTGATAAAGCAGGAAAAAACATCCGGTGGGAAAAAGACAGTCTCTTCAATAAATGGTGCTGGGAAAATTGGACAGCCACATGCAAAAGAATGAAACTTGACCACTCTCTCACACCATACACAAAAATAAACTCCAAATGGATGAAAGACCTCGATGTGAGACAGGAATCCATCAAAATCCTAGAGGAGAACATAGGCAGCAACCTCTACGACATCGGCCAAAGCAACCTTTTTCATGATACATCCCCAAAGGCAAGAGAAACAAAAGATAAAATGAATTTATGGGACTTCATCAAGATTAAAAGTTTCTGCACAGCCAAGGAAACAGTCAGAAAAACTAAGAGGCAGCCCACGGAATGGGAGAAGATATTTGCAAATGACACTACAGATAAAGAACTGGTATCCAAGATCTACAAAGAACTTCTCAAACTCAATACACGAGAAACAAATAAATCAAAAAATGGGCAGAAGATATGAACAGACACTTTTCCAATGAAGACATACAAATGGCTAACAGACACATGAAAAAATGTTCAAAATCATTAGCCATCAAGGAAATTCAAATCAAAACTTCACTGAGATACCACCTTACGCCAGTTAGAATGGCAAAAATAGACAAGGCAAGAAACAACAATTGTTGGAGAGGATGTGGAGAAAGGGGATCCCTCCTACATTGTTGGTGGGAATGCAAGTTGGTACAGCCACTCTGGAAAACAGTGTGGAGGTCCCTTAAAAAGTTAAAAATTGAGCTACCCTATGACCCACCCATTGCACTACTGGGTGTTTACCCCAAAGATACAGACGTAGTGAAGAGAAGGGCCATATGCACCCCAATGTTCATAGCAGCAATGTCCACAATAGCTAAATCGTGGAAGGAGCCGAGATGCCCTGCAACAGATGACTGGATTAAGAAGTTGTGGTCCATATATACAATGGAATATTACTCAGCAATCAGAAAGAACGAGTTCTCAACATTTGCTACAACATGGACGGCACTGGAGGAGATAATGCTAAGTGAAATAAGTCAAGCAGAGAAAGACAACTATCATATGATTTCTCTCATCTATGGAACATAAGAACTAGAATGATCAGTAGGGGAAGAAAGGAATAAAGAAAGGGGGGGTAATCAGAAGGGGGAATGAAACATGAGAGACTATGGACTATGAGAAACAAACTGAGGACTTCAGAGGGGAGGGTGTGGGGGAATGGGATAGGCCGGTGATGGGTAGTAAGGAGGGCACATATTGCATGGTGCACTGGGTGTTATACACAACTAATGAATCATCGAGCCTTACATCGAAAACGGGGGATGTACTGTATGGTGACTAACATAATATAATAAAAAATCATTATAAAAAAAAAAGTGTCTACGAATGCATAGGGAAAGGGTCACCTACTTTACTCAAGGAGAGAACACTCTATGTGAAAGCATCTTGCACCTCACATCTGGTGTCACGAAGTGGGAGCATTGTGCCAAACGGTGTCTGCAAGCATCAAGATAATGCCCTTTATTTAACGACGTAAGAACACTACACAGAAAGTATCTCTCAACTCACATAAGTCATGAGGAGGAAAGCCCTTCAAAAGGTTGTGTGAAAATGAAAGGAAAGTGCCATCAGTCAATTCAGCGAACCATGTTTTTGTAGAGACAAGGCAACGTTGATCAGTGAAAACACCAGGGTTTACCAATACGTGTGTTGAACCTTAAGGAAACAGCCATAGACGTAATCTCAGGAAGAAGAGGGTGTGGAAAGGGTTTTCCAAGTCCCATAAACTGTCATGATGATGGAAGCATGTGTCTGATTGGGAATAAAAGCATAAGGAAAGGGACGTGAACCAATCTTAGGAAAGAACATTGTACCAAAGCCATCTTTGAAGTCACGTCTTCGGTGGTGAAGATGAAACCATTTGTACAGGTGCCTAAGAAAACATAAGGAAAGTGCCATATACTGAATCAATGAAGGAACACCGTAGAGAAACCACAGTCCTCTGTCATGAAAACGGAAGCATGTGCAAAAGTGTGTAAGAAAGAGACAATAATGCTCCTGGAGCATTCAGGGGCCGCTGGTGGCTGGCGGTGTTAGAAACACAAAGGACAGAGACACACTGGCCTTGTAGGTGAGAGCTGGGATGCCAGGTGTGGGGCTCACATCCCGGACAGTGCAGGGTTGAGCAGCACCAACAGAAACAGAGTTAAAGTGGCCAGAACATCAGTGGAGAACTGTCCGCAATCCCTCTGAGACAGAGGATGAAATTTGGCCACTGCTGCTCTGGCTCTCAGAAGAGGCACAGCAAAACACCAGGGAAAGCCGCCAGAGAACAAAAGCCTGGAAATACCGAATTACTCTGTGCCCATCCCCATCCCCCCTTGCAGGGGACACGGAGACTATACCCAAACAGGGTTAACCTTAATATCGGCTTGGCAGGCCCCTCCCCCAGAAGGCAGGCTGAAAAATCAAGAAGCCCACATCCCTAAGATCCCCATAAAACAAGGGCTCATGGCCTGGGTCCCAGTCAATAATTTGGGCTCTGGACAAACCCACAACTTCTCATTAGAATGTCTAGAAGGAGAAATCCGCCCCAGCAAAGAAAAGAAAATGAGTCTGTGGCTTCTGCCACAGAACTAATGGATATGGACATAACCAAATTATCAGAAATGGAATTCAGAGTAACAAAGGTGAAGATGGTGTGTAGACTTGAAAAAGTATTAACGAAAATATTGATGAGAATATAGAATCTCTAAGGGCAGAAATGAGACCAAATCTGGCAGAAATTAAAGTAAAAAAATAACAAATAACGTACAGTATCTTTGCTCAGTGTAGAATCCCTATCGTAAGTGGTTGTGGCAACGTAAAGAACATGCCATAAACTAATCTGTAAGAAACAACAGTGTACAAGAACAAATTAGCCCTAACACCATCATTCGTGAACATGGAAGCATTAACGAAAATGGTCGTGGAAGCCTACGAAAGTGCAAAACACGTATCTCTGAGAGACAACACTATACAAGGAAAGACCAATGAACACCATCTTTCATGATTATGGAAGCATGAATGAAAAGGTTCTGGAATTACCAAGACTTTGCCCCATCCTTTAGGTAATAAACCACCGTGTACAGGAAAACACCTTCAACTCATATCAACCTCCTCAATAGTGATCCCAACTCAACACTGGGTGTGTTGGCCTAGGGAAATGTCCACATACTTAGAGATAAGAAACAACGGTGTCAGCATAATTCCCTTCAAGTCACATCAGACTTCCTGAAGATGGAAGGAGGAATCAAGGTGTTATGGTACCGTTAGGAAAGGCCTTCGAACATAAAGCTGAGAAAAAACAGTGTACAGGAACCCTCTTACAACATACAGTATCTTTGGTTAATGTGGAATCTCTATCGTAAGTGGTTGTGGCATCGTAAAGAAAATCCTTAAGCTTTTTTATATGAAACAACAGTGTACAGGAACCCGCTTAGCCCTAACATCATCCTTCATGAATATGGAAGCAGTAACCAAATTGGACGTGGAAGCCTGACTAAAGTGCCAAACACTTATCTCTGAGACACAACACTATAAAAGGAAAGAACAATGAACATAATCCTTCACAAGTAAGGAAGAATTAATGAAAAGGTTCTGGAATCTCGGGGACTCTGCCCAATCCTTATTGCTAATGAACCACTGTGTACAGGAAGACACCTTCAACTCACATCAGCCTCCTCAACACTGATCCCGATTCAATTTTGGCTCTGTAGGCCTAGGTAAAGGTCCACATACTTATAGCTAAGAAACAACGGTGTCAGGATAATGCCCTTCAAGTTACATCAGCCTTCCTGAAGATGGAAGCAGGAATCTAGGTGGTTATAGTACCATTAGGAAAAGCCTACTGAAATATACCTGAGAAACCACAGTGTACAGGAAATATATTACAACGTACAATTTTTTGTAAGTGGTTCTGGCAACATAACTACAATGCAAAAAATTTATCTGTAAGAAACAACAGTGTACGGGAACCCACTTAGCCCTGACATCATTAATAATGAGTATGGAAGCATTCACCAACGTGGTTGTGGAGCCTTAGGAAAGTGCCAAAAACTTATCTCTGAGACACAACAGTATACAAGGAAAGACCAATGATTTCTCAACATTTGCTGCAACATGGACGGTACTGGAGGAGGTAATGCTAAGTGAAATAAGTCAAGCAGAGAAAGACAATTATCATATTTTTTCTCTCAATTATGGAACATAAGAACTAGGAAGATTGGTAAGAGAAGAAAGGGATAAAAAGGGGGGGTAATGAGAAGGGGGAATAAAGCATGGCAGATAATGGACTCTGAGATAGAAACTGATTGTTTCAGAGGGGTGAGGGGTGAGGGAATGGGAGAGGCTGGTGATGGGCATTAAGGACGGTACGTATTGTATGGTGCACTGGGTGTTATACGCAACTAATGAATCATTGAAATTTACATCAAAAACAAGGGATATACTGTATGGTGACTAACATAAAATAATAAAAAAAACACTAAAAAAAAGAAAATAGGGGGTTATGAATCACCAAAGGCACGCATACATATATCTAAGAAACAACAGTGTACAGGAAAGAACCCCTTACAATGGATATCAGCATTCACGCATATGGAAATATGATCCAAGGTGGAGGTGGAATTAGAGGGAAAGGACCACATACATATCCCAAGACAATACCACTTTAGAGAATAGCATTAACAATTAACATCATCTTTCACGAATATGGAAACATTAATAAAAAGTTTTTATTTTTTATTTTTTAAAGATTTTATTTATTTATTTGACAGAGATAGAGACAACCAGCGAGAGAGGGAACACAAGTAGGGGGAGTGGGAGAGGAAGAAGCAGGCTCATAGCAGAGGAGCCTGATGTGGGGCTCGATCCCATAACGCCAGGATCACGCCCAGAGCTGAAGGCAGACGCTTAACCGCTGTGCTACCCAGGTGCCCCTAATGAAAAGTTTGTAAATCTTGAGGACCGTGCCCCAACCTTATTGGTAATATACCACCGTATACAGGAAAACACCTTCAACTAATATCAGCCTCCTCAACACTGATCCCTATTCAAGATTGGGTGTGTACGCCTAGGGAAAGGTCCACATAATTATAGCTAAGAAACAACAGTGTCAGGATAATGCCTTTCAAGTCACATCAGCCTTCCTAAAGACGGAAGCATCGGTCAAGGTCGCTAGGGTACCCTCTGGTAAGGCCTATGAACATAAAGCTGAGAAACAACAGTGTACAGGAGCCATCTTACAACGTACAATATCTTTGGTTAATGTGGCATCCTTATCGTAAATGGTTGTGGCAATGTAATGAAAAGGCCATAAACTTATGTGTAAGAAACAACAGTGTACGGGAACCCACTTAGCCCTAATATCAAAATTCATGAATATGGAAGCATTAACCAAAATGGTTGTGGAAGCCTGACAAGAGTGCCAAAAACTTATCTCTGAGACGCAACACTATACAAGGAAAGACCAATGAACATCATCTTTCAAGAGTAAGGAAGATTTTACCATAGTGGTCTTGAAACATGAAATTTGTGCCCCATTCTTGTACGTAATAGACAGCAGTGTCTTTGAACCGTCCTCCAATTAAAGCAACCTCCTGCATAGGGATCCCTTCGCAAAATTGTGTTGCAGTCCTAGGGAAATTACCACACCCTTCTCTCTAGGAAACAACAGTGTCAGGATAATGTCTACCAATAATATCACTGATTAGAAATAGGGAAGCATGACTCAAAGTGGTTGTCGAAGCTTTAGGAAAGGTCTAAGTACATATCTGTAAGAAACAACAGTGTATAGGGACTGCCCTCAGCTAAAATCACCCTCATGATTATACAATCCTTCAGAAAATAGGGGGTGTATGAATCACCAAACCGCATACATATATCTAAGAAAAAACCGTGTAGAGGATAGAACCCCTTACAATGAGCATCACCATTCACGAATATGGAAACATGAACCAAGGAGGAGGTAGAATCAGAAGAAAAGGACCACATACCTATCCCTTGACAATACCACTTTACAGAATAGCATTAACAATTAACCGCATCTTTCATGAATATGGAAGCATTAATGAATAGTTTCTTGAATCTTGAGGACTATTCCCCATCCTTATTGGTAATGAACCACCGTGTACAGGAAAACACCTTCAACTAACATCAGCCTAATCAATACTGATGCCTATTCAACATTGTGTGTGTAGGCCTAGGGAAATTTTCCCATACTTATAGCTAAGAAACAATGGTGTGAGGATAATGCCCTTCAAATCACATCAGCCTTCTGAAGATGGAAGCATGAATCAAGGTGGTTATGGTTCCATTGGGTAAGTCCTCCGAACATATAACTGAGAAACAACAGTGTACAGGAACCATCTTACAACATACAATATCTTTGGTTAATGTGGACTCCCTATCGTAAGTGATTGCAGCAACCTAACCAAAGTGCCATAAACTTATAGGTAAGAAAGAACATTGTACAGGAACCCACTTACCCATAATATCATCATTCATGAATATGGAAGCATTCATCAAATTGGTCACGGACGCCTGATGAAAATGAAAAACACTTATCTCTGAGACACAACACTATACAAGGAAAGACACAACACTATACATGGCTGCCATTTGGGACTCCAGAAAGCACTCTGAGACGGAGAAACCTCAGGGAACACCTGACCCAAGCCCAGACGAAACCAATTCCAGCAGATTCCTGGCCCCTAAACACTGTGCCGACAGTCTCCCCAACCCACTCTCCTCAGCCCCGATAGGGTCGCAGAGCCAGCCGATTGAGATTTCCATCCTCCTAGGGCCTGACATTAACATTAGGTTGGGTTCTCAGGGCTTCACTCCTAGAGACACAGCACAAAGATATAGGTATTGGGGAAGCCTGAGCCCGATTGGGGCCAAAGCATGCCACACAGAAAGAAAGAGTGCCATCTGGGACTCTAGAGGCTATTAGGAGCAGGAGAAATCTGCATATCCCACACAGTCAATCCCGTCCAGCTCCCGCATTCAGGAGACCCTTGGATGAAAACCCTGAGCCTTCCTTTCTCCACAACCCACCTACTCAAATCAGGACACGGCAATGCTGAGTTCAAAACCAAGATATGGTCTTTCCCATGCTCCTGAGCCCTAAGCCAAATGCTCCGTTGGGTTCCCAGAGACCATTCCAGGAGCCAAGCACCAAACACACAGGGACTGGGGAAACCTGAGCCACATTGGTGAATCAGCATGCCACAGAGAGGGAAACCGTACCATTTGGACCTGCAGAGGAAGAGAAATAAGAATGCCTACCTGATCCAATCCCAGCGAGACACCACTTCCACAGACCCCCTGTGGGCAACTCCTGTGTCTGACATTCAACCCAAAGCACACCCTCCTCTTAGGCCCCTAGAATCTCACATCGGATGGCTCATCTGAACAGCCATACACCTAGACCCGTGCCCTTACTACACGTTGAGTAGTGTGAGGTCCATTCCGAGACATCTAGCTCCAAGGACCAGGGAATGGGGACTGCTGAGCAATGTCAGGACACAAAGCCTGCCACACAGAAGGAAAGGTTGTCATCTGGGACTCCAGATAGCACTCTGAGAAGGAGAAACCTCAGGGAACACCTGACCAAAGCAAAGAGAAAATCACTTCCAGTGGATTCCTGACCCCTAAACACTGTGCCGACAGTCTCTCCAGCCCACTCTCCTGAGCCTCAACAGGGTGACAGAGCCAGTCGATTGGGCTTTGCAGCCTCCTAGGGCGTGACACTCACCATAGTTTGGGTACTCAGGGGTCCACTCCTAGCGAGATGGCACAAAGATATAGGGATTTGGGAAACCTGAGCCCTATCTGAGGCCTCAGCATGCCACACAGAAAGAAAACGTACCATCTGGGATGCAGAGGTATTCGGGGGCTGAAAAATCTGCATATCCCACTGAATCAATTCTAGCTGGCTCCCGCATTCAGGGTCCCCTTGAACCAAAACCCTGAGCCTTCCCTTCTCCACAACCCACCTACTCAAATCAGGACACAGCAATGGTGAGCTCAAAACCAGGAGATGGTCCCTCCCAGGCTCCTGAGCCCTAAGCCAAATGTTCCGTTGGCTTCCAAGAGGTCTTTCCAGGAGGCAAACACACAGCGACTGGGGAAACCTGAGTCATACCTGCAAATCAGCATGCCATGCAGATGGAAACTGTGCCATTTGGACCCGCAGAAGGAATGCAGAGCAGAAGTTATGAATTCCCAGCTGTTCCAAACCCAACGAACCCCACATTCAAAGCCCCCCTGCTTGCAACTGCTGTGTTTCAGATGCAACCCAAATCACGCCCTACTCTTGGCCCCTGGAAGGTCGCATCTGCTGGCTGATCTTTAGGGCCATGCCCCTAGACCCACACCTTAATTCTAGTTTGGGGTCTGTTAGGTTTATTCCCATACGCCTGACTCCAAAGCACAGGGATCAGGTACCACTGAGCAATGTTAGGCAGTAGCCTGCCACACAGAACTAAAATATGCCATTTGGGACTCCAGAAAGTTTTGCGAGAAGAAACCTAAGTGAACACCTGACCTAAGCCCAGCGAATCTCCACTTTCAGCGGAACTCTAGGCCCTCATCCGTGACACTGGCACTCTCCTCAGCCCCCAGGTCAGTTTGTTTAGAGCCGGTCAATCGGGCTTTCCATCCTCCCCTCCATGACAGTAATCAAAGGTTGGATTCTGAGTAGTCCACTCCCAGAGGTCTGCCTCCAAAGATACAGAGATGAAGAAGCCTGAGTCATACCTAAGGCCTCAGTATGCCACCCAAAGCGAAACCGTTTTATTTGGGACTCCAGAAAGGAGGTCGAGGGGGAGAAATCCTAATTACTTCTGTACTTGATTCCCTCGATCCCCCGCATTCACTGGCTCATGGGCACAAACCCACTGCTTCACACTCACCCCAACCCATGCCATCAATCCCCGCCCCCACTGTGGAAATTCTGGACACATCCACCCTATTGGAACTCTCATTCTCCTATGCCTTACCCCTAACCCTAGATTTGGTGTGAGAGGTCCATTCTGAAAAGGCTGGAGTGGGAGACATGGATCCTGAGGGCGGACCTGTGGCCCCCCTCCAAGGCCGGGCATCATCCTTGCCTCACAGGGGATCCATGAAAGTGTTCTATCAGATGACTGATGGAGCTCCCTCCTGAAGAACTCAGACACAGAAAGGCAATTACAGATGCTCACATGTACATACAACATGGGGAAAGAAATTACTGAACACATAGATACGGAGAATAGATTTGTGGGTGCCTGATTCAGAGGAGGATGGGAAGGGTGAAGGTGGTCAAAGATACAGGTTTGTGTGTTAAAATCCGACAGCCATGGAATGTTCTGTGCAGCATGGAGACTAAAGTGAACCCCGCAGGATGGGGTACAGGTTCCCCAGCTCTTTGAAAGTACAGTACTCCTAGGAAACCTTTCAGAGCAGAAAGGGTGTAAAGAAGGAATGACCATTAGTTAATATGGAAAAATTAGTGACCATGCTCAGACTCCTAAATTTACTTATTGTTGGCATTTCTCAGGACCCAGGACACAATTCCTAATGGATGCCGAAAATAAATGGAGAGAAAGCACAGCAGATGCTCACAAACAGAATTCAAAGCGCTGGTGGCTGGACACGGAGAGCGGATTACAGGAAGGAGCTGGTTACGGTGCACGCTGCATCTGTCGTGCTTCTCCCCAAACAGATGCTGAATGCAAAGCTCACTGTTCAACTCTTTTCATAAGGAACATCCTCTTCAGGTTTCTTCCCATTAGTGAAACCAGGTGATAACGGAGATCTTTCCAAAAAGCCAAGTGTCTTCCCATGAACTTTTAAAAAATGGGGAATACTTATACTTCACCGTTGCTGAGGGAGGAGATGTGAAAGCTTCTCCTGGAAACAAACCTCAGCAGATCCACCCAGAAAGGCACCTTCCTCAGCATGCCGAACGCGGACTACCTCCTACCCCCAGATACCTTCTCCTTCCCCTCGCTCAGGACAACCCACAACAGCTGGGAGTTACCCCAGTTCCTCCTTTCTCCCATCCTCAATATCTAAGCTGTCGGCAAATTCTGTGAGCTCCATCTTCAAGACGTACCCACCGTAGGACTCACCACTCCTTTCAAGGCTGCCTGTCTGGACCACACTGGAGCCCATCTCTTGCCTGAGTTCCTGGAAAAGAGTCATCATTGACCTCCCTTGCCCAACCTCAACCCTCTGTCATCTGTTCTCAACCCTGCAGCCAGGATGACCCAGTGAAACAGGGTCCCATGGGGTCACAGCCCTGCTATGGCTTTCTGTCACACTCTGTCACCTTGATGATGCAAGTCCTAAGCTGTCGCCTGTGGTCACAGGGCCATCTTGTAGCTCATGGATGCACCTGGTATGCTCCTTCCCTGGGGCCTTTGCACATGCTTTCCATTCTGTTTAGAATGTTCTTCATGTGATATCACTGACCTTCCCTAGATCTTGACTCAAGCGTCACCCTCCTAGTGAAGTACCACCTGACCCCTATGTGAATACCAAACACCACCCCCACCTTCCCTTCAGCACCCCCAGTCCTGTCTCCTCCTTTATATTTCCATAGCACTTATTATAATCTCCAGTTCATCTTGGCAGGGAAGAAACTGAGGCATCAACTGATGGCTTCATCACCTACTGCTCCCAATTTCCTGGTCCAAAGTCCAGGGGAAAAGGTGCCCCAGGACTCTTACACAGCCAGGATGCCCGGGACGAGGGGGTCCATCCACCTCCTGCACCCTGAACACCATCAGGTAAGGGAGCCATATGAGGAATTCACCTGTACACGAAACCTAAAACCAGAAACCTTCCTCGATGACAGGTGAGCACACACATTTACTCCTCTTCCCTGAGGTGCTCATCCAAGAAACCTGAGCAGAGATGCTGCCCAGAGCCCAAATAGCCCTCTGGCCAAAATCCTGGGAAACAGACATCTGATCTCAGCACCCTGCCAGGCTTGGATCGGCTCAGTGAGTCCTAAGACCCAGAGACTTCTTTCCACTCCAGCTCAATCCTTCTCACAGAGAAGCAAACTCCAGCCTCACAAACGTGCTCATCATTAGCTCTGGAATTCCCTGGGTTGTGTCTACACTGGTCCACACAATGGTCCCATGCAGAACACTCCTAAATGTCCTATGTTTACAAGCCACTTTCAAGCTGCCCTTAGAAAGGCAGAAACTGGCCCAATTAGGCAGACCAGCCAAGTGATTTGATGTGCTGCAAACTCGGACAACATCCTCCCTGAACACCAACGCTTCCGAGTCCAAGCGTCCAAACTTCGCTCACTGGGCACTGAGAACCATGTAAGCATGAACACTGCTCTTTCGATTCACTGACCTCCCAGGCCTTCCAATCAGAACCAAGCTCCAGTCACCACTCTATTTTCCCTTCAGAGAGAGAGGTCAAATGATGGAATAAAACACTCCCTGTGTACAGCACACTTTTATCCACATAGAATTCCTTGGTCTTTCTCATTCGGGCAGCCCTACAAGACCCACACCAATGAGAGATACCACAAGTTCAATCATCACGTATATATTTGACCTTGTGTTCTTTCTTTTGATAATTTTATTTCAAAGTCAATGTCTCTCTTGCTTCTTAAAATAATAATAATAATTAATAATTAATAATCATGATAATGATGATGATGATATGGTCACCTAAGGATTTGGATCTCCATTGCCAGATGGCATGGCTCTTGTCCAGATAAGGATGAAGACAAAACCTCAGCCCATAAAGCAAAGCCCACAACCTCAGGGATCCCGACACGCCTCATGGGTGAAGAGTTCCGATGCTACATGGACTTGTCTGAGTCCAAACGATACAGGCAAACTCCAGCATTCATTCTGTTTTCTTCATTAATTCCCCAGCTCAAGTCGCAAGTGACTCACCGGGTCAAGCTTCCAGAGCCCTGGATGGGTCTCCAGGTAAGCACCCCCACCCCGGGGGGACATGAACACCAACAAAGGATTCTTTTAATATTTCACAAGACTGTTTTCCCATTCTTTAATTAAACTGGGAAATAAAAACGCACAGATAGCCCCTTCTACTAGCCGGTCCGATTCACTTCACTGGTCGATATAAGAGCAGGAAATAAAAGAGTTACGGATTTTCTGAGGACCCATCATGTCCATCACTTCAGGTTTGAAACTTCACACACATGCAAGGAAAGAAGCTCCAGCAAACATCTCGGCCTGGCAACTCTGACTGCCTGAATTGGAGTGACAGGGACAAACGATGATTCTGTGTGTGCTGGCTGAGGCTGGTGGCCCTGAAGAAGGGACTCGGCCAGCTCTCCACCTGTGCCTCAACTGTCCTCAGCCAGAAACCAGCTCACAGCCCTCACCTGTCACAACGTTCACATGGGAGACCACAGCCACCCCAGGAGCGCGCCCTGCCCATACCCTGCTGCAGAATGCACTCAGCTCTCCTCTGGGACCCGTCACCTCTACCCAGACCTGGAACCCCCATCTGCTGCAAAGCTCCAGGATTCCCCCTCCTTTCCCAAAATTACACTGGCCCAAGGCTTTCCTGAGAAAGGGAGAAGGCTACCTAATGAATGGTTCACACCTTCTTTCCCTTTCTTTCATATTTATCTCCACTTACCTTCCTACCTGTGCAAACTGTTAAGTGATGTATGCATGGAACATGAACGTGTTCTGAGATCGCAATCTTTCATTGCAGCCTTCTCAGGCCTCCTTATGCAATAAAATACCATATCCCTAGGACAGGGAGTTTTAAAATTATTATTTACAGAATAATAGAGCCCAAATCACCTCGTTTTTAGTTGCTCTTCAATAGGCAGAACAGTTTCTGTGTAAAGACTTTCCACAGATATGACCTTCCATCAATTTCTTTATATTCTTTTTAAAATTTTTTTTTATTATGTTATGTTAGTCACCATACACTACATCCTTAGTTTTTGATGTAGTGTTCCATGATTCATTGTTTGTATACAACACCCAGGGCTCCATGCAATATGTGCCCTCCTTAATACCCATCACCGGCCTATCCCAACCCCCCACCAAACCCCTCTGAAGCCCTCAGTTTGT
The DNA here is from genome assembly GCF_024610735.1 of Ursus americanus. Classification (NCBI taxonomy): domain Eukaryota; kingdom Metazoa; phylum Chordata; class Mammalia; order Carnivora; family Ursidae; genus Ursus; species Ursus americanus. The sequence continues at coordinate 45,865,506 of NC_142149.1, read as the reverse complement.
TTCCCAGAGTCCATAGTCTGTCGTGGTTCATTCCCCCTTCTGTTTACCCCACCCTTCATTCTTCCCTTCCTTCTCCTACTGAGCTCCCTGCTATTTCTCCTGTTCCATAAATGAGTGAATCCGTATCAAAATTGCCTTTCTCTGCTTGACTTATTTCACCTTCCAGCAATCTCATAAGGAGGAAACAGAAACTCTGTGGGATAACCTGACTCACCCAGCGTCAAGCAAGTAGTTCCAGAACTCAGCCCAGGGCTCCCGTCACCAGGCCCCTTGAAGCCACCAGCATGACTCTATCCAAAGGAATCCCAAAGACTCTCCTTCTGACTGCACCACCAAAGAAATGACAGAGAGAATATGGCACCTCAAAATATTGAGTTGATACATCTAGTAAAGCTAGATAGTCAAGCTTAACTTTTAAACAGGAAAAGGCTGCTTTGAATAATTTTGAATTTTCCCTCGACCCTCATTGTAATTCTTGGGATGAAAAGACTAATCAGTAATGAAACATCACCTTTGACAAATGACAAGACATCATCCATATCTGTATCTGACGACAAAAAGCCATCTGACCCTAAATGGTGGCCACTCACCCATATCGTAGGCCCAACTGAATAAACACTGTTAGATGTATATCTTAAAAATACACAAAGAGTAAATCTAACCTTCCCTTTCTAATGAAAGAGTGTTTCTAGGAAACAGCTGTTCAAAATAAGCAGGCAATGAACAGAGAAAATGGGATCCCCTGCAAAGTGCTACAAGCTCAGAAACTAAGTACCTCCTTCACCAAATTCAGAACACTGACAACTATTACTTAAGTTTTACTTCATGGCTCAACTAGAGAAAAGAGAAAAGCCCAGGAGATAGTGGGTTAATGAGAGGTGTTACCTCCAGTCCTGACGTGGATATGACATTTCTCCAAATGGACCTGCCGCTTTCTCTGAATGCTGGTGTCCTGTGTCAAGCTGCCTCACTGACTCAGATGCAGACGTTCAAAACCTCGGGTCTCATGGAGCCAGAGAAGAGAAGTGTTGTTAGGTGGGGAGAAGGCGGCTCCTCGGACCTAAAGCCAGCATGCCTGCTGCAGTTTCTGGGAGAAGGGGAAACACAGACTTGTCTTTTAGTAGTAATTATCTTCCAGCCCATTGCCACCATTCCCAGGGAACAGGCAGCACAATGCTGAAGTTGGGTAACGGCTCTGGGGTTTCCTAGTGCCACACATGTGCCTGAAGGAACAGGGAACACCCTGCTGAACTTGGGGAACTGCTCAAGGTCCATTACCTGCACTGTGTCGGGGTACAGGGGCACTGCACTGAAGTTGGGGACCGTGCGGTCCTTACTCTCGCTCTTGCTGGGGAACAAGTGAAACCCTGGAATGTCTGCAACCAATACCACAAAAGCTCTGCTGAGCAGGTGCCCTGGAGTCCATGGGTTTGCTATGTAAGGCCAGTTGACAGAGAGTAGGCAGAAGAGACTATCAAGGGAAAAAGAAAACTCAACTGAGTCTCCAAATGAACTCCCTCCACATGCCCTTCCAGAACCCCACCTCTCACCCGGGGTGCCCCTACTCCCAGACCATGCCCCACACAGGCACACAGCATGCATTCACTCAGCCAGGAACTCCACACGTTGAATCTCTCAGAGCTCCCCTTCCCTGGTTCCCAGTCTGCATCCTAGGTCTGCTCTGGGTTTGCCCACAGAGACGTAGCTCCACCCCCATGGGGTGATTGGTTTGGGAGTGTGCGGTTTCCAGCCCCTTGAATGCGGGGCAACCAGCCCCATGACTCACAACTCTGGGAGTGCAAGGGGTCCAAGACCTGCCTCCTTGGCTCAATGCCCAGCGCAGGCATGACTGTGATCACGGGCAGGGCCCCAAGCGCGCGCGCACACACACACACACACACACACACACACACACACACACATACACTGCCCCTTCGCGGACCCCTCTAGCTGCAGAACACCCTCAGAGCCCTGCCCCTTCCCTTCTGCACCAACCCTTCCTACAGGTGTGTGCCTGGATTCTGGCTAGGTCAGCTGCTCTCAGACTGTTCCAGCTTTGGGCTTTAGGAAATGGCAATGCTTTCATGCATGTCCAAGGCAATTTTAAGCCCCAAAAGGAATGCTCCAAGCGGGAATAGCTTTGCCTTCTTGTCTCACCCATGGAGTGGATAGTGCTTCTCAGACCTTCAAAGCATCCTTCTAGGATGAGCCCATTTGTGCTGGAATCTATATACACATGCTTGGTTCTGCAGGGTAGGGGCCAGGAGGAACAGCCGGCCTTCTGTGCTGTCACGGCTGTGAACCAGGAACATTTATTTTTCACTTGAAAAGAAAACATAGTGTTACTGTCAACACTAAAGGAAGGAACATTTTAAAACATTTTAGAGAGAAATGAAGAGAGTTTTATTCAAACCCAAGTCAGGTCAGATGCCTGGGAGACACAGTCTTCACAAAGAAAAGAGTGCTCCAGGGAAGGAACATTTAGGGCAGGGTTATATATTTGTTCTGTTTTGTGTTAGGTACAGTTACCCATCACGATGAGGCAGAAGATTCCAGAAAGTGACAGACTTTTCTTATCTTTTCAGTATGTACAAGTCGGTATGACTTTAATCTTACGGGGGACAGAGAGGTTCTTTTGTGTTCTCACCTTGATGTTGGCAAGGGCATTTTTTTGTTCTCTTTTTTCTTTTTGAAACAGATGGACAATATGTGCTGGGGGCAGAAATAGGGCCCATGCTTTGAGGGTTTGCCCGGTCATTTTGAGCTGGGTGAAATAATAAAGGAGGGTTTCCCTAGGAGGTCAAGATCAGGGTCCACAGATGGTATGAAATAAAAATTACTCTTAACCTTATCATCACTACCAAATGGAGGAGCTTGAGATGAAAGCACCTTTCCCATAGCTCAGAGACATCAAAAGGACCCCTACAGAAGGTTACCTGCTCCATGGTCAACACAGGTAACAGAGGCATTCACGGTCTCTGGACTCCTCCCTTGTCCTGCCCAAATCTCTGAAGCATAGAGATCATTTACAGTCAGAATTTTAGACATCTTAGAGATGTCTGGCACCATTCCCTTGGACTACAGAATACAACAGAATAGCTCATTGTCACAATACGAAAGTGCCCCTGGATACACTAAGTTCTTTCTCCGCAACTTTTGCCTCATGGAAATCGTAATCCTAACATAGAAACACTGTGATAGTTGGGAAGTAAATAATCAGAGGTAAGGGAATATTTTAGCAATCTTTAGAGGCATTGTCTCACTCTGTAGAAGAGGCTGAGTGTTTTCAAATAGTCTTTCCGACCTTTCCACCAAGAGCTTCCATCAATTAAAAAAGGATAGTTCTTTCAGGCACTTTAATATCAGAAAAATAGTATAGTATCTCTATTCTAAGGGATCTTTAAGTCTCTTACTCAAAGGTCCTCCACTGAGATAATTATCTTCATGGTCATGATGGGCAGAGGTGAAAAGGCAGCCGAATTCATTCCATTTGGCCACACAACAAGAAAATCCTAATACTTCCTAGGTTTCCAGATCAACAAGACCAGAGGTAAGAGCGAAATGGTACCCTGTATGGAAGAACAAGGGTTTTGGAGTCAGTTTGAAGATCCCACTTAGGTTTCTGACACTAAAATCCTCTGTAATTCATATAATCTCTGAGCCCTTGTCTATCCATCTAGGAAATGGGACTCATTCTGTATACACCCTAGTTGAGAAGTTTAAGAGGGAGAATGCTACACAGAGCCACTATGCAATCTCCCAAGAGCAGGTGCTCAGGAGCCATAATTACCATTGGGTCTATTTCTTTTCCAGAGAAAAGAACACATGGTGAAACCGTTTTTTGAAAAGATGACTCACAAGATGATTTTTAAACCTTAAGGAAGGTCAAGAAGCTGCTATTGTGTCGTAATTCTCTCAGAAATCATGTTGATAGACTGGTGGGGACAATAGCACCATCATCACTAGGAGAGGGGAGCTCCCATCTCCATATGGCTATGTTGACTCCCTTAACTCAATGCCACCAAGAAGGAAAGCTGGAGGGAGGTGGTGGTGGGCCCAGGCCAAGGCTGCCAGGTGTGGCTGGCACATGCAGAACTCTGATAGGAGGCTTAACTCCTGTCTACGTTAGGATAGTCAGTGTTCTTCAGAGACAAAGGGCCATTGTGTGTGAGCCCTGATGTAGAAAAGGTGGCAAATATCCACTGCGATCCCCTCTCTGACCCTTAAGATAAGCAGCAAAGTTACATTGAATTTTTAAACATAGAGGGACTGCCTGGTCTTCTTTTGATGAGGACTAGGGCTCTATTCCTTGGAGGCCTAAGAATAGAATCTAGTTATTTTCAGTATTTTAAAATGTAGACATGATTCATGGTCCAACATATCATCTGTTTGGGTAAATAGTCTATGACCGCTGGAAAATAATGTATTCTGCACTTATTATCGAATGTTCCATAGACGTCAATTAGGTCACATTTGTGACCGAGTTTTGTCTGCTCTATCAAATATTAAGAAAGTCATATTAAAATTTCCAAACAGGGGCGCCTGGGTAGCGCAGTCGTTAAAGCGTCTGCCTTCGGCTCAGGGCGTGATCCCGGCGTACCGGGATCGAGTCCCACATCGGGCTCCTCCGCTGTGAGCCTGCTTCTTCCTCTCCCACTCCCCCTGCTGTGTTCCCTCTCTCACTGGCTGTCTCTCTGTCACATAAATAAATAAAATCTTAAAAAAATAAAATAAAATAAAATAAAATTTCCAAACAAAATTTCCAAAGAAAAGGAGGAAAGCCATTAGAAAAGGTTGTGTGAACACGAAAAGAAAGTGCCATCAGTCAGTTCAGAGAACCAAGTTTGGGTAGAGAGACGGCAACGTTGATCAGTGAAGAGAGCAGGGTTTCCCATTACATGTGTTGAACCTTAAGGGAACTGCCATAGATGTGAAAGAGCACCATCTAGAGACAACATTCCAAATCATATCTACGTTCAGGAGGATGGATGTATGTTCCAAAAGTGTGTATGAAAACGTAAGGAACATGCTGTATGCTCAGGTAAGGACACCCTTGGGAAAAGATCTTCCAATTCACATCTTCTGTAATGAAGAAGAAGTACTTGCAGAAGTGCAAGTGAAAGCAGAAGGAGAGGTCCTATCTAAGTAGTTGTGAGAACCAACTCAGTGTTGATAGAAGGCAACATCAAACCAACATCAGGACCGATGAACACACCCAAGTTTTCCAAAAAGTGTGATGAACCTTAAGGAAAGGGCAATTTTCACAAATCTCAGTCAGAACACCGAATAGACACCATTGTCCAAGTCAAGTCTTCTCTTAGGAAGGTGGCAAGTTTTTCAAAAGTGTCCATGAATGCATAAGTAAGGTGTCACCTGCTTTACGCTAGGAGAGAACACTCTATATAAAAGCATCTTGCACCTCACATCTGGTGTCATGGATTGGGAGCATTGTGCAAAATGGGGTCTGCAAGCATCAAGATAATGCCCTTCGTTTAACTACTTAAGAACACTACACAGAAAGCATCTCTCAACTCACATCTGTCATGAGGAGGAAAGCCGTTTGAAAAGGTTTTGTGAAAAGGAAAAGAAAGTGCCATTATTTAATTCAGCGAACCAAGTTTGTGCAGAGAGACAGCAACATCGATTAGTGAAGGCACCAGTGTTTCCCAGTATGTGTGTTGAACATTAATTAAACTGCCATAGACGTAACTCTCAGTAAGAAGAGGGTATGGAAAGGGTCCTCCGAATCCTAACGTCTGTCACGATGATGGATGCATGTTTCCGAGTGGGAATGAAAGCATAAGGAAAGGGCCATTAACCAGTCTTTAAGAAAGAACAATGTGGCAGGATACAAAATCAATGCTCAGAAATCAGTTGCATTTCTATAAACAAATAATGCGACTGAAGAAAGAGAAATTAGGGAATCCATCCCGTTTGCAAGAGCACCAAAAACCATACGTTACCTTTGCATTAAGTTAACCGAGACTTAAAGGATCTGTATTCTAAAACTACAAATCACTCTTGAAAGACATTGAGGAAGACAAGATGGAATAATATTCCATGCTCATGGATCAGAAGAACTAACATAGTTAAAATGTCCATGCTATCCAGAGCAATCTACACATTCAATGCTATCCTGATCAAAATACCGATGACATTTTTCAAAGAACTGGAACAAATAGTCCTTAAATTTGTATGGAACCAGAAAAGGCCCCAAATCTCCAAGGAACTGTTGATAAGGAAAAACAAAGCTGAGGGCATCATAATGCCGGATTTCGAGCTGTACTACAAAGCTGTAATCACAAAGACAGCATGTACAAGAACAGACACATAGACCAATGGAACAGAATAGAGAACCCAGAAATGGACCTTCAGCTCTTTGGGCAACTAATCTTTGATAAAGCAGGAAAAAACATCCGGTGGAAAAAGAGTCTCTTCAATAAATGGTGCTGGGAAAATTGGACAGCTACATGCAAAAGAATGAAACATGACCACTCACTCACACCATACACAAAAATAAACTCCAAATGGACGAAAGACCTCGAAGTGAGACAGGAATCCATCAAAATCCTAGAGGAGAACATAGGCAGCAACCTATACAAGATCGGCCAAAGTAAACTTTTTCATGACACATATCCAAAGGCAAGAGAGACAGAAGATAAAACGAATTTGTGGGGCTTCATCAAGACAAAAAGCTTCTGCACTGCCAAGGAAACAGTAAAAAAAACTAAGCACCAGCCCACGGAATGGGAGAATTTATTTGTAAATGACACTATAGATAAAAGACTGGTATTCAAGATCTACAAAGAACTCCTCAAACTCAATACACAAGAAAAAAATAAGCAAATTATAATATGGGCAGAAAATGTGAACAGACACTTTTCCAATGAAGATGTACAAATGGCTAACAGACACATGAAAAAATGTTCAAAATCATTAGCCATCAGGGAAATTCAAATCGAAACCACACTGAGATAATACCTTATGCCAGTTAGAATGGCAAAAATTGACAAGGCAAGAAACAACAATTGTTGGAGAGGATGTGGAGAAAGGGGATCCCTCCCATACTGTTGGTGGAAATGCAAGTTGGTATAGCCACTCTGGAAAACAGTGTGGAGGTCCCTTATAAAGTTAAAAAGTGAGCTACCCTATGATCCAGCCATTGCACTACTGGGTATTTACCTCAAAGATACAGACGTGGTGAAGAGAAGGGCCATATGCACCCCAATGTTCATAGCAGCAATGTCCACAATAGCTAAATCGTGGAAGGAACCGACATGCCCTTCAAGAGATGACTGGAGTAAGAAGTTGTGGTCCATATATACAATGGCATATTACTCAGGTAACAGAAAGAACGAGTTCTCAACATTTGCTGCAACATGGACGGCACTGGAGGAGATAATGCTAAGTGAAATAAGTCAAGCAGAGAAAGACAATTATCATATGATTTCTCTCATCTATGGAACATAAGACCTCGGAAGATCGGTAGGGGAAGAAAGGGATAAAGAAAGGGGGGTAATCAGAAGGGGGAATGAAGCATGAGAGACCATGGACTCTGAGAAACAAACTGAGGGCTTCAGAGAGGATTGCGGTGGGGGATTGGGATAGACTGGTGATGGGTAGTAAGGAGGGCACGTATTGCATGGTGCCTTGGGTGTCATACGCAACTAATGAATCATCGAACTTTACATTGGAAACCCGGGATGTACTGTATGGTGACTAACATAATATTAAAAAAAAACTTAAAAAAAAATTGTATCAAAGCCATCTTTCAACTCACGTCTACGTGAGTGCCGGACTCACCCTGCCTCCCCACCGACATCGGGCCCGCTGGTGCGTCGCTGGTCATTCAGGGTGGGAGAACGGGCAGAGCCCTCAAGACTCCGGTGAATTTTGAAGGCCATCTGCGCCAAAACACTGGGGCCCACGCTGGAGCTTGCCAGCACCCTCACCTCGGCCCGCCCCTCCGCTCTGCGCTCTCCGCACAGCTGGCGGATCGGGCCTGCCAGCCTCCTGGGGGCTAACTCTAACCCTAGGTCGGCCCCAGAGGGGCCCCTCCGAAGGGGCCTGCTGCCACAACGCCAGGGATTGGGGACCCCCGAGCCACAGCACTGGACTCACCCTGCCGCACCGCTGGCACACGAGTCGCTAGGGGTACCACCGTTCATTCAGGGCGGGAGAACGGGCAAGGCTCACCATGCCCACGGCGACTTTCAAAGGCCCCCGGCACCAAAACGCTGGGGCCCACGCTCCGGTTTGCCAGCGCGTTCACCTGGGCCTGTGCTCCACTCGGCGCACAGCCGGCGGTTCGGGCCTGCCAGCCTCCTGGGGGCTAACCCTGACCCTAGTTTGGCCCCCGAGAGGCCCCTCCCAAGGGGCCTGGCACCACAATGCCAGGGATTGGGGACCCCAGAGCCCCAGCGCGGGACTCACCCTGCTGCCCCTCCGCCACCCAAGCCACTAGGGGCGCCGCCGGTCATTCAGGGCGGGAGAAAGGGCAGGGCCCTCCCAGCCGGCCCCAACCTTCGAAGGCACCCGCACAAACAAGCTTGGGCTATTGCTCAGGCTCGCCAGCGCCCTCACCTCGGCCCAACACTCCGGGAGCCGCACAGCCGCAGATCGGGCCTGCTGGCCTCCTGGAGGCTAATCCTAACCCTAGGCCGGCCCCAGAGGGACCCATCCCAAGGAGCCTGGCGCTGCAACGCTGGGGATTGGGGACCCTCGAGCCTCACACCGGACTAACCCTGCCGCCGTGGCACCACCCGGGCCGCTAGGTGTGCCGCCGGTCATTCAGGGCGGGAGAAGGGGCAGGGCCCTCTGAGACCCCAGTTAACTTTGAAGGCCCCCCGCGCCAAATCGCGGGGGCCCACGCTCCCGCTCACCAGCGCCTTTACTTCAGCCCATCCCTCCGCTCACCATCTAGCCGGCGTATCGGGCCTGCCGGCCTCCTGGGAGCTAACCCTAACCCAAGATCGGCCCAAGAGGGGCCACTCCCAAGGGGTCTGGCGCGGGAATGCTGGGGATTGTGGACCTCTGAGCCACAGCGCCGGACTCACCCTGCCGCACTGCCGCCACCCGGGCCGCTAGGGGCACTGCTGGCCATTCAGGGCGGGAGAACGGGCAGGGCCCTAGGAGCCCCCAGAGACCTTCGGAGGACCCCCGCGCCAAAACGATGGGGCCCATGCTCCCGCTAACCTGCACCCTCACTTCGGCCCGCCCTCCGCTCGCTGCACAGCTGGTGAATCGGGGCTGCCGGCCTCCTGGGGGCTAACCCTAACCCTAGGTCGGCCACCGAGGGGCCCCTCCCAAAGAGACTGCCACCGAACGCCGGGGATTGGGGACCCCCGAGTCGCAATGCTGGACTCACCCTTGCGCCCCGCCGACACCCGGGCCACTAGGGCACCGCCGATCATTCAGGGCGGGAGAACAGGCAGGGCCCTCCCTGCCCCGGTAACCTTCGAAGGCCCCCAGCACCAAAAAGCTGGGGCCCACTCTCCCGCTTGCCAGAGCCCTGATCTTCAACCGCGCCTCTGCTCGCCCCAGACGGCGGATCGTGCCTGCCGGCCTCCAGGGACTAACCTTTACCCTAGGTCGGCCCCTGAGGGGCCCCTCCCAAGGGGCCTGGCTCTGCAACGCTGGGGATTGGGGATCCCCGAGCCCCAGCGCCGGATTCATCCTGCCGCCCCGCCGTCACCTGGGCCGCTAGGGGCGCTGCTGATCATTCATGGCGGGAGAACTGGCAAGGCCCTCCGAGGCCCGGCGACCTTCTAAGGCCCCCCCGCCAAACGCTTGGGCCTACGCTTCCCTCGCCAGCGCCCTCACATCGGCTTGCCCCTCCGCTTGTGGAACAGCAGAGGGATCGGGCCTGCCAGGCTCCTGGGGGCTAAGCCTGACCCTAGGTCGGCCCCCAAGGGGCCCTTCCCAAGTGGCTTGGCGCCAAACACAGGGGATTGGGGACCCCTGAGCTGCAGCGCCGGACTCACCCTGCCGCCAAGCCGACACCGGGCCTGCTGGGGCGTCGCCGGTCATTCACGGTGGGAGATCCGGTAGGGCCCTCAAGACTCCGGCGTCTTTCGAATGCCATCCGCGCCAAAACGCTGGGGCCGATGCTCATGCTCGACAGCGCCCTCAACTCGGCCCGCCTCTCCGCTCACCGCACAGCCGGCGGATCGGGACTTCCGGCCTCCTGGGGGCTAACTCTAACCCTAGGTCGGCCCCAGAGGGTTCCCTCCAAGGGGCCTGGCGACGGAACGCTGGGGATTGGGGATCCCCAAACCATAATGCCGGACTCACCCTGCTGCCCCGCTGCCACCCGGGCTGCTAGGGGCGCCGTCAGTCATTCAGGTCAGGAGAACGGGCAGGGCCCTCCGAGCCCCCAGTGACCTTCGAAGGCCCCCGGAGCCAAAACGCTGGGGCCCACGCTCCTGCTCTCCAGCGACCTCACCTCGGCCCACCCCTCCACTCGCCACACAGCCGGTGGATTGAGCCTGCCGCCTCCTGGAGGGTAACCCTAACCCTAGGTTTTCCCCCCCGAGGGGCCCATCCTAGGGGCCTGGCACCGCAACGCCTGGGATTGGGGATTCCGGAGCCACAGCGCCAGACTCACCATGCCACCCCACCGCCACCTGGGCCCCTAGGGGCGCCGCCAGTCATTCAGGGCAGGAGAACGGGTAAGGCCCAACTAGGCCCTGGAGACCTTCCAAGGCCCCCTTTGCCAAAACGCTGGGTACTACACTCCCGCTCGCCAGCGCTCTCACCTCAGCCCACCCCTCCGCTCACCACACAGCGGCAGATCGGGCCTGCTGGCTTCCTGGGTGCTAACACATACCCTAGGTCAGTCCCTGAGGGTCCACTCCCAAGGGGCGTGGCCCCGCAAGGCCCGGGATGGGGACCCCTGAGCCCCAGCAATGTACTCAACCTGCCGCTCCACCACCACCCAGGCCACTTGGGGCGCCGCCGGTCATTTAGGGTGGGGGAACGGGCAGGGCCCTCCGAGCCCCCGGCGACGTTCGTAGGTCCCCCACGCCAAAACGCTGAGGCCCACGCTCCCGCTCTCCAGCGCCCTCACCGCGGCCCGCCCCCCCCCCTCTAGCCGCACAGCCGGCGGATCCAGCCTGCCAGGCTCCTCGGGGATAACCCTAACCCTAGGTGGGCCCCAGAGTGGCCTCTCCCAAGAGGCCTGGTGCCACAACGCCAGGGATTGGGGACCCGCAAGCCGCAGCGCCGGGCTCACCCTGCCGCCCCGCCGCCACGCGGGCCGCTAGGGGCGCCGCCGGTCATTCAGGGCGGGATAACCGGTAGGGCCCTCTGAGCCCCTGGTGAAATACGAAGGCCCCCCACGCCAAAATGCTGGATACCACGCTACCATTCGACTGCGCCCTACCATGGTCCATCCCTCCGCTCACCGCACAGCCGGCAGATCGGGTCTGCCGGCCTCCTGGGGGCTAACCTAACCTTAGGACAGTCCCCGAGGGGCCCCTCCCAAAGGGCCTGGCGCTGCAATGCTGGGGATTGGGGACCCCCGAGCCCCAGTGCCAGACTGACCCTGCCACCCCGCCGCCACCCGGGGCGCTAGGGGCGTCGCCGGTCCTTCATGGCGGGAGAACGGGCAGGGCCCTCCGAGGCCCCTGTGACCTTCGAAGGCCCCCCAAGCCAAAATGTTGGGGCCCACGCTCCCACTCGCCAGCGACCTCATCTTGGCTCACCCCTCCATTCGCCGCAGAGCCGGTGGATTGAGCCTGCCGGCCTCCTGGGGGCTAACCCTAACCCTAGGTTGGTCCCCGAGGGGCCCCTCCCAAAGGGACTGCCGTGGAACGCCAGGGATTGGGGACCCCCGAGTTGCAACGCTGGACTCACCCTTCCACCCCGCCAACACCGGGCCGCTAGGGCACCACCGATCATTCAGGGTGGGAGAACAGGCAGGGCCCTCCCTGCCCCGGTGACCTTCCAAGGCCCCCAGCGCCAAAACGCTGGGGCCCACTCTCCTGCTCGTCAGCTCCCTGATCTTCGACCGCGGCTCCGCTCGCCACAGACGGCAGATCGTGCCTGCCAGCCTCCAGGGGCTAACTTTTACCTTAGGTCGGCCCCGGAAGGGCCCCTCCCAAGGGGCCTGGAGCCGCAACGCCTGGCATTGGGGACCCCTGAGCCTCAGCGCCAGATTCACCCTGCTGCCCCGCCGCCACTCAGGCCGCTAGGGGCGCCTCCAGTCATTCAGGGCGGGAGGAGGGGCAGGGCCCTCCGAGCCCCCAGCGACATTTGAAGGCCTCCCACGCCAAAACGCTTGGGCCCACACTCCCTCTCGCCAGCGCCCTCACCTTGGCCCGCCCCTCCGCTTGCTGCACAGCCGGCAGATCAGGCCTGCCGACCTCCTGGGGGCTAACCCTAACCCTAGGTCGGCCCCCGAGGCGTCCCTCCCAAGGGACCTGGCGCCACAACGCCGGGGATTGGGGACGACCGAGCCCCAGCGTCGGACTCACCCTGCAGCCCCGCCGCCACTCAGGCCGCTAGGGGTGCTGCCTTTCATTCAGGGCGGGAGAACAGGCAGGGCCCTCCGAGGCCCCGGTGATCTTCAAAGGCCCGTTGTGCCAAAACACCAGGGCCCACGCTTTCGCTCGCCAGCGCCTTAACCTCGGCCCGCCCCTCCGCTCACGGCCTAGCCGGAGTATTGGGCCTGATGGCCTCCTGGGAGCTAACTCTAACCCTTGGTTGGCCCCCGAGGGGCCCCTCCCAAGGGGCCTGGCACCGAACTCAGGGGATTGGGGACCCCCGAGCTGCAGCGCCGGAATCACCCTGCCGCCAAGCCCACACCGGGCCCGCTGGGGCGTCGCCGGTCATTCAGGGTTGGTAAACGGGCAGGGCCCTCGAGACTCTGGCGACTTTCGAAGGTCATCCGCACCAAAACGCTGGGTCCCAAGCTCGCGCTCACCAGCGCCCTCAACTCGGCCCGCCCCTCCGCTCACCGCAGAGTCGATGAATCCGGCCTACCAGCCTCCTGGGGGTAACTCTAACCCTACGTTGGCCCCAGAGGGGCCCATCTGAAGGGGCCTGCTGCCGCAACGCCGGGGATTGGGGACCCCCAAGCCTCAGCACTGGAATTACCCTGCCGCCCCGCCACCACCCAGGCTGCTAGGGCTGCCGTCGTTCATTCAGGGTGGGAAAATGGGCAGGGCCCTCCGAGCCCTCGGTGACCTTCGATAGCAGCCGCGCTAAAATGCTGGGGCCCACGCTCCTGCTCGCCAGCGCCCTCACCTCGGCCTGCCCCTCCGCTCCCCGCACAGCAGCGGATCGGGCCTGCCAGCCTCCTGGGGGCTAACCCTAACCCTAGATCGGCCCATGAGGGGCCCCTCCCAAGGGGCCTGGCGCCGCAACGCCGGGGATTGGGGACCACCGAGTCGAAACGCTGGACTCACTCTTATGCCCCGCCGACACCCGGGCCCCTAGGGTGCCGCTGATCGTTCAGGGCGGGAGAATGGGCAGGGCGCTCTGAGCCCTCGGCGACTTTCGATAGCAGCCTGTGCCAAAACGCTGGGGCCCACGCTCCCGCTCGCCAGCGCCCTCACCTCGGCCCGCCCATCCGCTCGCCGCACAGCAGCGGATTGGGCCTGCCGGCCTTCTGGGGGCTAACCCTAACCCTAGGTCAGCCCCCGAGGGGCCCCTCCCAAAGGGCCTGCACCACAAAGCCGGGGATTGGAGACCCCCGCGCCCCAGCACCAGACTCACCCTGCCGCCCTGCTGCCACCTGGGCCGCTAGGGGTGCCGCCAGTCATTCAGGGCGGAGGAACAGGCAGGGCCCTCCGAGACCCTGGCAAACTCTGAATGCCCGAGTCAAAATGCTTTGGCCCATGCTCCCACTCGCCAGCGCCCTCACCTCGGCCCGCCCCTCCGCTCACTGCACAGCTGGCGGATAGGGCCTGTCAGCCTCCTGGGGGCAATCCCTAACCCTAGTTCGGCCCCCGAGGGGCCCCTCTCAAGGGGACTGGCGCTGAACGCTGGGGATTGGGGACCCCCGAGCCTCAGCACCGAACTCACCCTGCTGCCCCGCTGGCACCCGAGCCGCTAGGGGTACCGCCATTCATTCAGGGTGGGAGAACGGGCAGGGCCCTCCGAGCCACCGTGACCTTCGAAGGCCCCCCATGCCAAAACGCTGAGACCCACGCTCCCATCGCCAGCGCCCTCACCTCAGCCCTTCCCACCGCTCACCGCAGAGCCGGCAGATCAGGCCTGCTGGCCTCCTGGGGTCTAACCCTAACCCTAACTCTAAACCTAAACCCTAAACCCTAACCTTAACCCTAACCCTAACCCCTAAACCTAACCCTACCCTCAAACCTACACCTTCCCCTAAACCTACCCATAACCCGTACCCTAACCCTAACCCGTACCCTAACCCTTACCCTAACCCTAAACCGTACCCTAACCTGTACCCTAACCCGTATTCTAACCCTAACACATACCCTATCCTGTACCCTAACCCTAACACGTACCCTAATCCGTACCCTAACCCTAACCCATACCCTAACACTATCCCTAAACCGTACCCTAACTCGTACCCTAACCCTAAACCCTAAACCCTGAACCTAACCCGTACCCTAACCCTAACCCGTACACTAACCTGTAGCCTAACACTACCCGTATACTAACCCTAACCCTAAACCATAAACCCTAACCAGTACCCTGCCTTAACACTAACCCGCAGCCTATCCCGTACCTTAACCCTTACCCTAACCCGTACCCTATCCCTAACCCGGACCCTAACCCATACCCTAACCCAAACCCTAACCCTAACTAGTAACTTAACCTGTACCCTAACCCATACCCTAACCCTAAACCGTACCCTAAACTTAACCCGTTCCCTAAACCGTACCCTAACCCTAACCCTAACCTAAACCTAACCCGTATCCTAACCCATACCCTAAACCACACCCAAACCCAAACCCGTACCCTATCCCTAACACAAAACATAACCCTAACGATAACCCATACCCTAACCCTAACCCATACCCTAATCCATACCCTAACCCTAACCCGTACCCTAACCCTAATCCTAAACCGTAACCTAACCCGTACTGTAACCCTAACCCATACCCTAACCTTAACCCATATCCTAACCCTAACCTGCACCCTAAACTGTACCCTAACCCGTCCCTAAACTGTACCCTAACGCATACCCTAACCTGTACCCTAACCCTAACCCATACCCTAACCCGTACCCTAACCCGTACACTAAACCCAAACCCTAAACCCTAACCCGTACCCTAAACCCTAATCCGTACCCTAACCCATAACCCCTAACCTGTAACCCCTAAAGCCAACCCTAACCCGTAACCTCACCTTACCCTAACCCTAACCCCTACCCTCACCCGAACACTAACCGTAACCCGTACACTAACCCTAACCCATACCCTAATCCGTACCCTAACCCCGGGGATTGGGTACACCTGAGCCCCACCACGGGACTCAGCCTGCCACCTCTCAGGAAACCATGCCCCTTGGGGCACCGCAGAGCATCCCGTGCAGGAGAACTAGTAGGGCCCCCCTGAGCCCCCAGCGATCCTCGGCGGCCCCCTACACCCCAACTCTGAGGCCCACGCTCATCCCGCCCCGCGCCTTCCCTTCAGCCTGCCACCAAGCTCGTCGCAGAGCCTGCAGATCAGTCCTGCCCGGTTCATGGGGCCTAGTCCTGACCCTAGGTCGGCTAGGGAGGGCCCCTCCCCCAGGGCCCGGTGCCGCAGCCCCGGGGACTGGGGACACCTGAGCCCCACTGCAGGACAAAGCCTGCCACCCCGCAGGAAACCGTGCCCCTTGGGAGGCTGTAGAGCATTCAGGGTGGGAGAACCGGGAGGGCCCCCAGAGCCCCCGGAGAACTTCAGCAATCCCTAAGCCCCAACCTTGATGCCCATGCTCACCCCACCCCGTACCCTCACCTCAACCCGTGGCAGAGCTCGCCACATAGCGGGCAGATCTGGCCTGCGGGGTTCCTGGGCCCCAACCCTAACCCTAGTTCATCTGTGGAGGGGCCCCTCCCCAGGAGCCTGGAGCCGCAGCCGCGGGGATTCGGGACACATGAGCCCCACCGCAGGACTCAGTCTGCCACCCTGCAGGAAACCGTGCCCCTTGGGAGGCCATAGAGCATTCAGGGCGGGAGAACCAGGAGGGCCCCCCTGAGCCCCCAGCGAACTTTGGCGGCCTCCCGCAACCCAACCCTGAGGCCCACGCTCACCCTCCCCACACCCTCACCTCAGCCCGTGTAGCTCACCATACAGCCAGCAGATCGGGCCTGCGGGGCTCCTGGGGCCTAACCCTAACCCTAGGTCAGCCGCGGGTTTGGCGGCCTCCCCAGGAGCCTTACACCGCAGCCCCGGGGAATTGGGATACCTGTGCCCCGCCTCAGGACTCAGCTTGCCAGTCCACAGGAAACCATGCCCCTTGGGGCGCTACAGAGCATACAGGGCACGAGAACTTGGGGAGGCCCCCGGAGCCCGTCCCCACCTTTGGCAACCCCCGTGCCCCAACCCTGAGGCCCATGCTCACCCTCCCCCATGGCCTCATCTCAGCCCTCCACGGAGCTCGCCGCACAGCTTGCTAGATTGGCCCTGCCGGGCCCCTGGACCCTAATCCTTACCCTAGTTTGGCCACAGAGGGGCCCCTCCCCAGGATCCTGGCACCCAACTCCGGGGGATTGGGGACACCCAAGCCCCACCGTAGGACTCAGCCTGCAGCCCACAGGAAACTGTACCGTTTTGGGGCACAATAGAGCATTCAGGGCAAGAGAACTGGGACACCCCCTCAGAGCCCCTGCTGGTGAACCCCGACCTTTGTGAGCCCTTCCGGATCAAACCCCAAGGCTCACACTCACCCGCCCTTGTGCCCTCATCTCAGTCGGCCTGGGAGTTCTCTGAGCACTGGGCAGTTCGCACCTGCTGTCTCTTGAGGCCTAACCTAACCCTGGGTCTTCTGCTGAGGGTCCCCTCCCCGTTTGCCTGCCTCCAAGATACCAGGCATTGGGCTCACCTCTGCACGACTAGAGGACTCAGCCTGCCCCACTGCAGGAAACTGTCCGTTTGGGGCTGCAGAAAGGATTCATAGCAGGAAAATCGGAGGGCCCCCCTCAGCCCATCCCAGGGAACCCCCACTTTCAGAGATCTCCCCGGATCCAATTAGTAGCTTCACACTGACCTTTAAACTTGCTCTCCATGGAGATCTTTTGAAATTCTCCACAATTCCAACCGATGGCATCATCCAGCTTCAGTGCTTACCCAGCTTTAGGTCTTGAGATGGATTAAAATGGGAAGTCATTTCACTGATGACTATGTACTGGTGACCAAAAGATACATGCATAAATGCTTCATATCACTTGGCTTCAGGGAAATGCAAATCTAAACCCCTATAGATGCCATATCACACGAGGCCGAATATCTAAAAATAAGAAGACATGAAACTATACATGTTGGAGAGGATGTGGAGAAACGGGAACCCTCTTACACCCCTGTGCGAATGCAGTCCGGTACAGCCACTCTGGAAAATGGTACGGAGTTTCCTCAAGACGTTATAAATAAAGCTACCCTATGTCCCAGCAATTGCACTACTGGGGATTTACCCCAAAGAGACAGAGGTAGTGAAGACGGGACACATGCACCCCAGTGTTCATAGCAGCAATATCCATAATAGACAAACTGTGGAAAGAGTGCAGATGACCATGGACAGATGAATGGATAAAGAAGATGTGGATCATATCTATAATGGAATATTACTCAGCCATCAGAAAGGATGAATACTTACCATCACACCGACCTGGGTGGAGCTGGAGGGTATTATGCTGAGTGGAATAAGCCAATGAAAGAAAGACAATGATCATATGCTTTCACTCCTATGTGGAATATCAGAAACAGGGAAGAAGACCATAGGGAGGGAAAATAGAAAGGGAAGTCATCAGAGAGAGAAAACCCATGATAGACTCTTAACTATCGCAACAAACTGATGATTGCTGGAGGAGAAGTTGGGGGGGGTAACTGGGTGAGTGGCATTAAGGAGGTCACACGATACAATGAGCACTGGGTGTTCCACACAACTGGTAATTTATTGAAGACTACATCTGAAACTAATGATGTACTGTAAGTTGGCTAATTGAATTTAAATTAAATAATAAAAGACCTCGAATAAACAATCCTAAACATTTGTATGGAACCACTAAAGATACTGAACAGCCAGTGCAATGTGGAAAAGAAAAACAAAGCTGGAGGACTCACAATTTCAGATTTCAGGTTATACTACAAAGCTGCAGTCATCCTAACAAGAGAGTACGGCACAAAAATAGACACAGCGACCAAAGGAACAGGATACGAGTTCAGACAGAAACCCACAATTATGTGGTCCATGAATCTTCCACAAGGCAAGCAATGATATCAAAAGGGAAAAGGACAGTCTCTACAACAAATGGTGTTGGGAAAACTAGACAGCTACGCACAAAAGAATGAAATTAGACTGCTTTCTTACACAATACAGACAAACACAAAACAGTTTCAAGACCTCAATATGAGACCTAAATCCACAAAAATTCTACAGGAGGGAAGACAGTAACTTCTTGACATGGATCATACCAACGTTTTTCTAGACTCCTGAGGCAAAGGAAATGAAAGCAAAAATAAACTATTGGGAATAGAGTAAAATAAAAAGTTTCCACACGGCAGAAGAACAATGAAAACATAAAAATAATAAGACAACCTACTCAAAGGGAGAAGATGTTTGCAAAGATCATATGCAATAAAAGGATAGTGTCCAAAACATATAGAACTGATACTACTCGACCCCCTAAAAACAAATAATTCAGTTAAAAAATAGGCAGAAGACATGAACAGACATTTCTCCAAAGAAGAAATACAAATGGCCAACAGTCCCGTGAAAAGATGTTCACCATCACCCATCATCAGGAAAATGTAAATCCAAAGGACAATGAGGTATTACCTCACACCTGTCAGAATGGCTAACATCAAAAGCACAAGAAAGAGCAGGCGTTGGGAGGATGTGGATAAAGGGGAATCCTCGCGAAGTGTGGGTGGGAATGCAAACTGTGGTGGCCACCGTGGAAAACAGTATGAAGGTTCCTCAAAAAATTAAATATAGAACTACCCTATGATCCAACAATCACACTACTGGTATTTGCCCAAAGACTATGAAAACAGCAACTTAAAAGGATACATGCACCCCTATGTTTCTTGCACCATTATTTACAATATCACAATATGGAAGCAACCCAAGTGTCTGTAGAAAAATTGACAAATGAGATGATAGATGTGTGTATTCACACACACACACACACACACACACACACACACACACACAAAATGGAGTATTACTAGGCTTGAAAACGAATGAAACCTTGCCATTTGCAGCCACATGGATGGAGCTAGAGAGTATTATCCTAACTGAAATCAGTCAGTCAGAGAAAGACAAATCCCATATGATGTCACTCTTATAGGGAACTTAAAAAACAAACAAAACTAAATAAATAAAAGAGAAAAAGGAGACACACCAAAATACAAACTCTTAACAAGAGAGAACAAACGGATGGTTACCAGAGAGGAGGTGGAAGGAGGGATGAGTGAAATAGATGAAGCGGATTAAGAGGACACTTTTCTTGATGACCACTGAGTAATATATAGAATTACTGAATCACTCTCTTGTACACCTGAAACGAATGTAACACTGTATGTTAGCTCTACTGGAATTAAAATAAATTTTTTAAAAAGATTTTTCTTTCAGGAACCTCTTTGAAAAAGCTTTTCCTCTGCAATGTGCATAAGCCCTACTTGGGAGGATTCACTCTACAATAATTATTCACTCTATGCCTCGAATTCAGATTTCACCGAGTTCTTACTGTGGATCCCAGCCCACGGGAGCCATGGTCCTTTTCTGTCCAGGCTCAGCACCTATGCATTCAAGATTGGAAGTAGAGACACATGTCACTTCACAGTCCAGAAAGCTATTATTGTTTCTGTTTCAGTGTGAGAGAGTCACAGACTTTGGGACAGGTTTCAGAGCAGGTTTATTATGGATCCTGGATCTCTACTTCAATGTTCATTACCTGGATCCATTTGGCTAATAGGTTCCCTGTGGATGGGCTTGCTTCCAAGCACATACATGGAAGATGCAAAGGTGGGTGGGCTTGGTGTGGGACAGGAAGAAGACCAAAAACAGACAAGGGTCTGACCCCTCCCCTGATCCAGCAACTGCTACAGGAGAGGGTTCGGGAGGTAGAATCCATGCGAAACTCCAAGGTCACCAGCTGAACATAGGAGGCACAGGTCAAGGGATCTGGAGATGCAGGGGTTGAAGGCTACTCTGAGCTACCTCTGGGAGGAAGGGAGGGAAGGAATGAGAAGGAGACACTGCCTGCCCCTGGCCTATGACAGCTGCCCACCGCTCCGACATGCATCCGTCTACACAGCTGACACACAGCCTGGGCTCAGGATGGGCTGGCTCGGGTCCCTCAATCCTCAGTGGGACAGCTGGCCCCAGGGCTCAGAGACAGGCTGAGGGAGATGAGAGGGAAAGCTGCCCCACCCAGGTCATCCCCTCCTTGAGCAGACAGCCCTTCAGAACTGCTAAAAAACCCACTAATGGGGTTGAAAGACCTGCCATGGATGAACTAAGGCATAGAGATATGTAAAATAACATTCACTTTTAAGTTCAGAGCTGTCATCTCAGGAAGTGGGGAGAGCTTCCCTGAAGAAGACTGAGGGGAGGGCAGGCCATGCTGAAAAGGGAGACATGGCTCTCCTGATTGGGGACCTGCAGCCCCCTTCCAGAGCAGGACATCATCCTCGCATCACACGAGATCCATGGAAGTGTTCCATCAGGGCCAGATGTTTGTCTCGAGAAGGCTACCCTGGCATCGGACTGCACAGGGCACCAGGGACGAGGGCCAGATGGAGGACGGACAATACCCCGGAGGCCATGGGGCAAGAGCAGAGGCACACGACCTTGAAGATGATGATGAAGAGCAGGAGGTGGCAGCATGGAGCCGGCCCGAAAGTGCCATGGGAGCAGTGCCCACAGCTACACTGACTGGGGGCCTTCTGTGCCAGGAGTGGCTGACTTCAGTGGGCTCCAGACTAGTCCTGACCACAAGTCTAGGAAGTGTGCACCACCCCCAGCCTCCTCTCCCCTTGCAGCTGCTAGGAATCACGGTCACAGACCCTGGTCAGCTTTCGTGGAAACCAAGCAGTGGCTCCCCCGCATGCTGCACCTCTGGTGGTGGTCCAGTGCGACCCTCGTGCCTGGCCAGACACTGATGTCTACCTGTCTCCACACAAATCCACAGACAGGAGGGTGTCCCTGAATTCCACAGCACCTGATGAAACAGATCCACGGAACCCAACACCCAGTGGGTCACTCGGGACCTCACCTATGAGGTCATGGAGCTCACCATACCCTATTTCCGTCACTTCCCACAGAAAGCCTGGTTCTGATCCCCCACAATACCATACATCCTGGTTGCTGACCTGGGGTCATGCCATGAACCCACATGGCACCTTTCTTTTAGAGAAGCCTATGCCTACACCTCCTAGAAAATATTTCTAATGAAGTACAAGCCCATCAGGACTACGGTGTGAACGGTAGCACACAGCCTGCATGGTAGTAGTCAGTAATTCTAACAAGGGTTAACCCCACCCCCCGTCTCACAAAACCTTCCTCCGTCCCCACGGAACTCATGGTCTGCCCTCAGAAAACCCTCCAGGTAACAAACCTTTCATCTGAATGCTCTCTTCACCTTCTGCTTCAAATCTTGTCCAACCACAATGATATGAAACTAGAAATCAGTCTCAAGAAAAAAATGGGACAGTCAAAAACAGGTGGAGATTGGGGGGCCTGGGTGGCTCAGTCATTAAGGATCTGCCTTCAGCTCAGGTCGTGATCCCAGGAGCCTGGGATCTAGCCCCGAATCAGGCTCCTTGCTCAGTGGGAAGCCCGCTTCGCCCTCTCCCACCCCCCTGCTTGCGTTCCCTCTCTCGCTGTCTCACTCTCTGTCAGATACTTAAATAATCTTAAAAAATATGTGGAGATTTAACAACATGCTACTGAACAACCAACAGTCAAAGAAGAAATCAAAAAAATTTTTAGAAATACCTTGACACTGATGAAAAAGACAACCTACAAAAACTTATGGGATGCAGCAAAAGTAGCTCTACGGGGGGGACGTTCATAGAAATTCAAGTCTTCATCAATCCATGAGGATGCTCTCCAATAAACAACCTGATTTCTGTGGTAAAGAAGTAGAAAAAAAAAAACCAACAAAGCCCAAATTAGTAGAAATAAGGAAATAACAAAAAGGAATGCATAAATAAATCCAACAGAGACTAAAAAGACAAAAAAAAAAAACAATGAAAATAAGAGCTGCCTTCTTTGGAAAGATAAAATTGACAAACTTAGCTAGACGCACCAAGAAAGACAGAGGATTCGAATACAATCAGGAAAGAAAGATAATGGATTCCTGTCTCATATCAAAATCAAAAGAACTCTTCAACCTTGGACACAACAACTTCTTGCAAGCCACGTCTCTAAAGGCAAAGGAAATAAAAGCAAAAATGAACTATTGGCACTTCATCAAGATAAAAAGTTTCTGCACGGCAAAGCAAACGATCAACAAAACAAAAAGGCAACCTATGGAATCGAAGAAGATATCTGCAAATGATATTACAGATAAAGGGCTGGTATCCAAGATCTATAAAGAACTCCTCAAACTCGACACCCAAAAAATGGGCAGAAGACACAAAGAGATACTTGTCCAGAGAAGACATACAAATGGCCAACAGACACATGAAAAAATGCTCCACATCACTTGCCATCAGGCAAATACAAATCAAAACGACAATGAGATACCACCTTACACCAGTTAGAATGGTTAAAATTAACAAGGCAGGGGGCACCTGGGTGGCACAGCGGTTAAGCGTCTGCCTTCGGCTCAGGGCGTGATCCCGGCATTATGAGATGGAGCCCCACATCAGGCTCCTCCGCTATGAGCCTGCTTCTTCCTCTCCCACTCCCCCTGCTTGTGTTCCCTCTCTCGCTGGCTGTCTCTATCTCTGTGGAATAAATAAATAAAATCTTGAAAAGAAATTAACAAGACAGGAAATAAAAAAAAGTCAGAGAGGATGTGGAGAAAGGGGAGCCCTCTAACACTACTCGTGAGAATTCAAGCTGGTACAGCCACTTTTGAAAACAATATGGAGATTCCTCAAGACGTTGAACACAGAGCTATCCTACGACCCACCAATTGCACTACTGGGTATTTACCCCATAGACACAGAGTAATGAAAAGAAGGGGCACCTGTATCCCAATGTTCATAGCAGCAATGTCCCTAATAGCCAAACTGTGGAAGGAGCCAAGATGTCCTTCAGCAGATGAATGGACAAAGAAGATGTGGTTCATCTATACAATGGAATATTACTCAGTCATCAGAAAGGATGAATACCCACCATTTGCACCAACGTGGATGGACCAGGAGGGGATTATGCTAAGTGAAATTAAGTCAAGCAGAGAAAGACAATTATCATATGGTTTCACTCCTATGTGGAATGGAAGGAATAGCATGGAGGACATTAGGAGAAGGAAGGGAAAAGTGAAGGTGGGGAATGAGAGGGGGAGATGAACCATGAGAGACTATTGACACTGGGAAACAAACTGAAGGTTGCAGAAAGGGAGGGGTAGGGGAATGGGTTATCCTGGTGATGGGTATTAAGGAGGGCACGTGTCATAATGAGCACTAGGTGTTATATGCAAACAATGAATCCTGGAACACTACATCAAAAACAAATGAAGTACTGTAGGGTGACTAACATAATTTTAAAAAAAGAGAAAGATATGAAATCCATACAGGAAAACTGTCACTATTTGCAAATGACATGAAATCCCAAAAGATTCCACAAAAAAAAAAAAACTGTTAGAATAAACAAATTCAAGAAAGCTGCAGGATATAAAGTCAATATACAGAGACCTGTTGTCTTTATTTTTTTTCAGATTTTATTTATTTATTTGACAGGAAGAGAAAAAGCACGAGCCGGGGGAGTGTCAGAAAGACGGAGAAGCAGACCCTCGCTAAGCGGGGAGCCCAACACGGGGCTCGATCCCAGAACTCTGGGATCATGACCTGAGCAGAAGGCAGACGCTTCACCTATGGAGCCACCCAGATGACCCAACTTCTTGCATTTCTGTATACTGATGACACACTTTCGCAAAGAGAAATTAAGAAAGCAATGCCATTTACAATTGCATCAAAAAAAAAATCTAGGAATAAAAGTAACCAACAATGAGAAAGACATAGTACACTCAACACATGGCAGAAAAGAAATGAAAAACATGTGTGTCGAGGGGGGCAGAATGTATGGGTCAAAGATTTGGAAGGCAACACAAACAAATGGAAGCATACGCCATGCTCCTTAACTGGAAGAGTTAATTATGTGAACATGTCCATCGTACCCAAAGCAATCGACAGATGTGATGAAATCCCCATCTGAATTCCAGTGGCATTATTCGAGGAAATAGAAAACAGTCCTCAAACTTGTATGGAATCACAAAAGACCCCAAATACCCAAAGCAACCTGGAGAAAGAAAGGTGCAGTCAACACACTCCTGGATTTCAAGCTAGATTACAAAGCTGTTGTCATCAAAACAGGGTGGTACTGGCAGAAACACAGACACCAGGTCAGTGGAACAGAACAGAAAGCTCAGAAACTTACCCACACGTAGATGATCCTAACTTACGACACAGCAGCAGAAGATATGCCATGAGGGAAGGACTGTCCCTTCAGTGAGCGGTAACAGGCAAACTGGACACTAAATGCAGAAGAATATAACTGGGTCACTTTCTTACACCACACACAAAATTTTTAATGGATGAATGATTTGAACATAAGACCCGAATCCATAAACCTCCAAGAAGACACAGGTACTAAGTCTCTTGACATTGGTTTTGGCAAAGAGTCTTCAGATCGGACACCAAATGCAAAGGCAACAAAAGCAAAAATAAACAAGTGGAACAACATCAAACTGAAATCTTCCACACGGCAAAAGAAACCATCAAAAACTTAAAAGGCCACTGACCCAATAAGAAAAAAATATCTGCGAATCATATGTGTGAGAAGAGGCTAATATCCAAAATGCACACAACACTCATACAAATCAAAACAAAAAAAACTGTATAAAAAATGGGGTGAATATGTGAATAGATACTGTCCAAAGATGGCACACAGGTGCCAACAGACAGAAAAAGTTGTTCGACATCACTAATCATCGTCAGGGAAACATCAGTCAAACCCACAATCGGCTATCCCCTCACAACTGTTGGAACAGCAATTGTCCCAGAGACAGACACCAGGTGGGGTCAAGGGTGTGCAGACGAGGAGACACTGTGCGCTGTTGGTGGGAATGGAAATTGGTGCAGCCACTGTGACAAACGGTATGGAGGTTCCTGAAAAAATAAATACAACTACCACATGACCCAGTAATGGCTCTACTGAGTATTGATTTGGAGAACACAAAAATACTGCCTCAAAAAGACAGATGCACTCCCACGTTCACTGCAGCATTATTCACAATAACCAGACATGGAAACACAGACCTTGGGGGCCTTATGCCAAGTAACTCAGACACAGAAAGACCAATACCAGATGCTCTCATGTACATTCCACGTGGAATAAACAAATACTGAACGCATAGATACTGAGAGCAGATTGGTAGGTGCCAGATTCGGGGATGGGGTGGTAGAAACGGGTGAAGGTGGTCCAAGTCTCAATGTTTGAGTGAGAAAATCTGACAGTCATGAAATGTTCTGTCCAGCATGGAGACTAAAACTAACCCCGCAGCATGGGGTATAGGTTTCCCTGCTCTTTGAAAGTACAGGGCTTCTGAGAAACCTTGCACAGCAGAAATGGTGTAAAGAAGGAATGACCATTCATTTACACGGAAAAATTGGACAGTGTGCTCAGACTCCAAGATTCCTTCTCTTTGGCTTTTCTTAGGCCTCAGGACACAAGTTTCTAATGGAGGCCCAGCATAAATGAAGATAAAGCACAGCAGAGGCTCACAGACACAATTCAAAGTGCTGGTGGCTGGATGCGGAGAGCGGTTCCCAGCGGAAGGAGCTGGTTGGGGTGCACGCCGCCTCTGTCGTGCTTCTCCCCAAAACAGATGCTGAACGCGATTCTCACTGTTCACCTTTTTTCATAAGAGGGAAATCCTCTTTAGGTCTCTTCCTCTCACTGAAGCTGGGTAATAACGTAGTTCTTTCAAGAAAGCCAAGTGTCTTACTGTGAACGTTTAAAAGCTGGGGGATACTTGTACTTGAGCATTGCTGAGGGAGGAGATGTGAAAGGTTCTCCCAGACACAAACCTCAGCAGATCCACCGGGAAAGGCACCTTCCTCAGCATGCGGAACACGGACTACCTCCTTACCCCAGAAACCCTCTCCTTCCCCTCAATCAGGACAACCCACAACAGCTGGGAGTTACCCCAATTCCTCCGTTCTCCTGCTCCTAATATCTAACTCATCAGCAAATCCTGTGAGCTCCATCTTCAAAATGGACCCAGAATAGGTCTAACCACTCCATCCAAGGCCACCTGTCTGGTCCACAGTGCCTGAGTTCCTGGAAAAGCTTCGTCATTGACCTGCCTTGCCATCTTCAACCCTCTGTCATCTGTTCTCAACGCTGTAGCCACGATGGCCTAGTGAAACAGGGTCTCATGGGGTTATAGCCCTGGAATGGCTTTCTGTCGCCCTCTGTCACCTCCCTGAGGTCATGTCCTAAGCTGTCCCCTGTGGCCACAGGGCCTTCTTGCTGCTCCTGGACATATCTGGAATTCTCCTGCCCCAGAGCCTTTGCACATGCTTTCCCTTCTGTTTAGAATGCTCTTGATGTGTTCTCACTCGCCTTCTGAGAAGTCTGAATTGGAGTGACAGGGACAGAAGGTGAGGCTGTGTGTGTTGGGTGAGGCTGGAGGCCCAGAAAAAGGTTTTCTGCCAGCTCTCCACCTGTGCCTCACTTGTCCTCAGCCAGGAACTTGCACACAGCCCTCACCTGTCACAACTCTCACACAGGAGACCCACAGCCACCCCTGGAGCCCACCCTGCCCACACCCTGCTGCAGAATGCATTCAGCTCTCCTCTGGGACCCCTGTCAGCTTTACCCAGACCTGGAACTCCCCCGTCTCCTGCAAAGCTCCCGGATTCCCCCTCTTCTTGCAAAATCACACTGGCGCAAGGCTTTCATGAGAAAGCTATAATGCTAACTAATGAAAGGTTCACACCTACTTTCCCCTTCTGTTGCCTTTCTCTCCTTCTGTCCTACCTGTGCAAACTGTAACATATCAGTGGAACATGAACATGCTCTGAGATCTGAATCTTTCATTGCAGCTTTCTGAGGACTCCTTATGTGATAAGAAACTAGTGTATCTTACAACAGGGTGTTTTACAACTATCATCTATAGAACAGTACAGCCCAAATCACTACAATTTTACCTCACTCTTCATGAAGCAGAACACTTTTTCCTTTCTTCTTTTACTTAAATTCCAGTTAGTTCACATGCCATGGAATATTCGCTTCAGGGGTAGGATTTAGTGATTCCTCACCTGCATACAGTACCCAGTGCTCATCACAAGCGCCCTCCTTAATACCCCTCACCCATTTAACTCTTCCCCCCACGCCCCTGTCCTGCAGCAACACTCAGTTTGTTCTCCAAGGTTGAGTCTATTTCCTTGTTTGCCTTTCTCATCACCCCTCAACTCTGTTCATCTGTTTTCTTTCTGAAATTCCACAAGCGTGAGAGCATAGGATATTTGTCTTTCCTCACTAATTTTGCTTAGCTTAATACACTCTAGATCCATCCACATCCTTGCAAATGGTAAGATTTCATTCTTTTTGAAGCTGGGTCATATTCCTGTATATATATATATATATATATATATATATATATATATATATATATATATATATATGTATATATATGTATATATATATATATATATATATACATATATATACATATATATATATATATATATACACATATATATATACATATATATACGTATCCCACATCTGCTTTATCCATTCATCAGTGCATGGACTTTGGGATTCTCTCCATAGTTTGGCTACTGTGGACATTGTTGCTATAAACATCATGGTGCATGTACCCCCTTCGAATGTGCATTTTTGTATCTTTTGGGTAAGCACCTAGGAGAGCAATTGCTGGATCATGTGGTTGTTCAATGTTTAACTTTTTGAGGAACCCCCACACTGTTTCCCAGACTGTCTGCACCACTCTGCATTCCCACCAACAGGATGGGAGGGTTCCCCTTTAAGCAGAACATTATCTGCTGGCAATTTCATAAGAGGAAACAAAACCTCTGTGAGATGCACCCAGGGTCAGGCAAGCAGTTGCAGAATTCACCCCAAGGCTCCTGACGCCAAGCCCCTTGAAGCCACCAGCATGCCACTATCCAAAAGAATTCCCAGACTCTCCTTCTGACTCCACCACCAAAGAAACTACAGACAGAATATGGCACCTCAAAATATCGAGATAATAGTAAAACTAGAAAGTCAAGCTCAACTTTTAAACAGGAACAGGCCCATTTGGATAATTTTGAATTTTCCCTCCACCCTAATTTTAACTCTTCTGATGAATAAACTAATCAATGATGAAACATCACCTTTGTCAAATGACATCATCCAAGTCTGTATCAGATGAAAAAAAGCCATCTAACTCCAGATGCTGGCCACTCAACCATATCTTAGGCCCAATTGAATAAACATTGTTAGACGAAGGAACAAATTAGATGTTACAAACAGGCACAGGGGCGCCTGGGTAGCGCAGTCGTTAAAGCGTCTGCCTTCGGCTCAGGGCGTGATCCTGGCGATCCGGGATCGAGTCCCACATCAGGCTCTTCCGCTATGAGCCTGCTTCTTCCTCTCCCACTCCCCCTGCTGTGTTCCCTCTCTCGCTGGCTGTCTCTCTGTCACATAAATAAATAAAATCTTTAAAAAAAAAAACAAACAAACAGGCACAGAGTGAATCTCACCTTCCCTTTCTAATAAAAGAGGGTTCCTACGAAACAGATAGTCAAAATACATTTGTAAGCAATAAATGGACAGAGAAATTGTGATCCCCTGCAAAGTTCTACCTGCAGGGAAACTAAGTAATTCTTGCACCAAACCCAGAATGCTGACAGCTACTTCAATTTTACTTTGTGGCTCAACTAAAGAGAAAAGAGAAAAGCCCAGGAGGTTTTGGGATAATGAGAGGTTTTACCTCCAGTCCTGACATAGATAGGACATTATGCCAAAATAGCTGTGTTTTCTCTGAACACTGGCGTCCTGTGACAAGCTGCCTCCCTGACTCAGATGCTGACGTTCAAAACCTCGGGTCTCATGGAGCCAGAGCAGAGAAGTTCTGTCAGCTGGGGAGAAGAAGGCACCTCTGACCTAAAGCCTGCACACCTGCTTCGGTTTCTGGATGAAGGGGCAACACATACTTGTTGTTTAGCAGTAATTATCTTCATTCTCAATAGACCAATGACCTTGCCTTTTCTGGAAAGCAGACTTACTCTTCTAAAGAAACCCTCAATTCGTCTATTCCCAATGCAACTAGAGTGGGGTCTGGTTTACGCCCGCCTCCAGGCCCCCACCTGGAGGATTTTCCTGCATGATTCTAACAGCCAATTACCACTAACTCGGGGGCACACGGGGTATAATGCTGAAGTTGGGGGATGGCTCTGGGGCTTGCTACTGCCACACCTGTGCCTGGGGGACCAGGGCACACCCTGCTGAACTCGGGGTACTGCTCAAGATGCATCACCTGCACTGTGTCAGAGAACCGGGGGACACCCCACTGAAGGTGGGGATTCTGTGAGGTCCTTGCCCGCACTCTTCCCGGGGAACAGGGGGAACCCTGAAATTCTGCAACCCATCCCACAAAAGCTCAGGTGAGTGGGCGCCCTGGAGTTCACGGGTATGGGGAATAAGGCCAGTTGAGGACATGGGGCGGAAGAGACTTTAAAGGGAAAAAGAAAACTCACCTGAGCCCCCACAATGAACCCTCTCCACGTGCCCTTCCAGAACCCTGCCTCCCACCTGGGGCGCACCCTACCCCCCGACCCCCACCCCGGGGCATGCTGCTCACTCACCAGCCCGGACCTCCGCAGGGCAACTCTCTCTCTCCCAGTGCCCCTTCTTCTGCCCCAGGTCTGCAACCCGCTGCAACTCTGGGACCGCCCACAGAGACGTAGCTCCACCCCCAAGCGGTGATTGGTCGGGGAGGGTGGTGCCCTAGCCCCTTGGATGCCGGGCAACCCGCCCTCAAGCCCCTGGAACCCTGAAAGTGCAGGGGGTCCAAGAGGCGCCTCCTCTACTCAACACCCAGCACAGGCATGGGTGGGGTCGTGGGCCGGGCTCCCCCCACACACCTGGCCCCTTCCAGGGACCCCTCTAGCTGCAGACCACCCTCAGCGTCCTGCCCCTTCCCTTTCTGCACCAGCCCTCCCTGCTGGGGTGTGCCTGGTTCTGGGCAAGGTCAGTGGCTCTCAGACCCTCCAAGGCTTGGGCTTTAGGACATGCAATGATTTCATGCATTTTCAGTATGTACATGTCAGTATGACTTTAATCTTATGGGAGCCAAAGAGGTTCTTTATTTTTTCTTATCTTCATGTTGGCATTTTTGGTTATTGTTTTCTTCTCGAAACAGATGTACAACATGTGCTTGGGGCAGAAATAGGACCCATGCTTTGAGGTTTTGCCCAGTCATTTTGAGCCGGGTAAAATGTTAAAGGATAGCTTCCCTGGGAGCCCAGGATCAGGGTCCACAGATGATATAAGATAAACATTACTTTTATCATTATAATTGCTCCTAAATGGAGGAATTTGAGACAAAAGCACCTTTCACAAGAGTACCAAGAAATCAAAATGATGCCCACAGAAGGCTACCTGCTCCGTGGTCGGCACAGGTAACAGAAGTGTTCACAGTCTCTGGACTCCTGCCCTTCTCCTGCCCAAATCTCTGAAGCACACAGACCACTTAAAATCAGAATTGTAGAACTGCTAGACACCTTAGAGATGTCTGGCACGATTCCCTTGGACTGCAGTATAAAACACAGTAGCTCGTTGTCACAAACTAATTTCAACATGAAGTGCCCCCTGGATGCACTAAGTTCTTTCTCTGAAATGTTGACTAATGTAAGTCACAGTCATACCAGTTAAACACTACGATGGCTGGGAAGTCATCGTCGGTAAGGGAATATTTTAGCCATGTTTATAAGCATTGGCTCACTTTGTAGAAGAGGCTGAGCTGAGTGTTTTTAAATACTATTTCAGGTACAAGAGAGGAGTTAAGATGGCGGAGGAGTAGGGGACCCCTTTTTCACAGGTCCCCTGAGTCGAGCTGGATAGGTACCAGACCAGCCTAAACAACCACGGAATCAGCCTGAGACGCAGGAAGATACATCTGGATCTCTACAAATGAACATCTCCAGCGCTGAGTATTGAGGTACGAAGCGGGGAGCCGTGAAACCGGGCACAGATATCGGAAGATAAACGGAAGGGGGAGGGAGCCGCCGCGTTCGGGCGCCGGGAAGCGGCAGCCACCTGCACGGGGGGAGCGGGCGGACTCACAGAGGGCACCCGCGAGAGAGCGGACTGAGACCGGGAGCTCCCGGAGCTCATGCGGGGCAGCTGGCAGCTGGCAGACCACCTGCACGGGGGAGCGGGCGGACTTACGGTCGGCACCCGCGAAACAGCAGACTGAGACCCTGAACCAGGTGCGCACACCACCAGGCTTCTCACGGAATTCCTGAATCCCGGTGTGCTCACGGGATCCAGACTGAGACCAGGAGCTTCTGGAGCGCGCGCAGGGCGGCTGGCGGTTGGCGGGCCACCTGCACAGGGGAGCGGGCGGACTCGCTGTCGGCACCCACGAAACAGCAGACTGAGACCCTGAACCGGGTGCGCGCGCCACCAGGCTTCTCACGGAACTCCGGAATCCTGGTGTGCTCACGGGATCCAGACTGAGACCGGGAGATCCGGGAGCGCGCGGGGGCGGCTGGCGGCATTAGAAACACAAAGGACAGAGACGCGCCTGCCCTGGAAGTGAGGGCAGGGACGCCAGGTGTGGGGCGCACATCCCTGGACGCTACAAGGTTGAGCAGCACCAACAGTAACGGAGTTAAAGTGGCCAGAACATCGGTGGAGAATGGGCCGCAATCCCTCTGTTCTGTGACAATGCAGCCTCTGCTGCTCTGACTCTCAGAAGAGGCACAGCAGACCGCCAGAGAAAGCCGCCAGGGAACAAAAGCCTGGAAATACCGGCTCACAGCGTGCCCACCCCCATCCCCCCTCGCAGGGGACACGGAAACTCTACCCAAACAGGGTTGCCTGAGTATGGGCCTGGCAAAATACAAACTCTTAACAAGAGAGAACAAACGGATGGTTACCAGAGAGGAGGAGGTGGATAGAGGGATGAGTGAAATAGATGAAGCGGATTAAGAGGACACTTTTCTGGATGACCACTGAGTAATATATAGAATTACTGAATCACTCTCTTGTACACCTGAAACGAATGTAACACTGTATGTTAGCTCTACTGGAATTAAAAGAAATTTTTTAAAAAGATTTTTCTTTCAGGAACCTCTTTGAAAAAGCTTTTCCTCTGCAATGTGCATAAGCACTACTTGGGAGGATTCACTCTACAATAATTATTCATTCTATGCCTCGAATTCAGATTTCACTGAGTTCTTACTGTGGATCCCAGCCCACGGGAGCCATGGTCCTTTTCTGTCCAGGCTCAGCACCTATGCATTCAAGATTGGAAGTAGAGACACATGTCACTTCACAGTCCAGAAAGCTATTATTGTTTCTGTTTCAGTGTGAGAGAGTCACAGACTTTGGGACAGGTTTCAGAGCAGGTTTATTATGGATCCTGGATCTCTACTTCAATGTTCATTACCTGGATCCATTTGGCTAATAGGTTCCCTGTGGATGGGCTTGCTTCCAAGCACATACATGGAAGATGCAAAGGTGAGTGGGCTTGGTGCGGGACAGGAAGAAGACCAAAATCAGACAAGGGTCCGACCCCTCCCCTGATCCAGGAACTGCTACAGGAGAGGGTATGGGAGGTAGAATCCATGCGAAACTCCAAGGTCACCAGCTGAACACAGGAGGCATAGGTCAAGGGATCTGGAGATGCAGGGGTTGAAGGCTGCTCTGAGCTACCTCTGGGAGGAAGGGAGGGAAGGAATGGGGAGACACTGCCTGCCCCTGGCCTATGCCAGCTGCCCACCGCTCCGACATGCATCCGTCTACACAGCTGACACACAGCCTGGGCTCAGGATGGGCTGGCTCGGGTCCCTCAATCCTCAGTGGGACAGCTGGCCCCAGGGCTCAGAGACAGGCTGAGGGAGATGAGAGGGAAAGCTGCCCCACCCAGGTCATCCCCTCCTTGAGCAGACAGCCCTTCAGAATTGCTAAAAAAAAAAAAAAAACCCACTAACGGCGTTGAAAGACCTGCCATGGATGAACTAAGGCATAGAGATATGTAAAATAACATTCACTTTTAAGTTCAGAGCTGTCATCTCAGGAAGTGGGGAGAGCTTCCCTGAAGAAGACTGAGGGGAGGGCAGGCCATGCTGAAAAGGGAGACATGGCTCTCCTGATTGGGGACCTGCAGCCCCCTTCCAGAGCAGGACATCATCCTCGCATCACACGAGATCCATGGAAGTGTTCCATCAGGGCCAGATGTTTGTCTCGAGAAGGCTACTCTGGCATCGGACTGCACAGGGCACCAGGGACGAGGGCCAGATGGAGGACGGACAATACCCCGGAGGCCATGGGGCAAGAGCAGAGGCACACGACCTTGAAGATGATGATGAAAAGCAGGAGGTGGCAGCATGGAGCCGGCCCGAAAGTGCCATGGGAGCAGTGCCCACAGCTACACTGACTGGGGGCCTTCTGTGCCAGGAGTGGCTGACTTCAGTGGGCTCCAGACTAGTCCTGACCACAAGTCTAGGAAGTGTGCACCACCCCCAGCCTCCTCTCCCCTTGCAGCTGCTAGGAATCACGGTCACAGACCCTGGTCAGCTTTCGTGGAAACCAAGCAGTGGCTCCCCCGCATGCTGCACCTCTGGTGGTGGTCCAGTGCGACCCTCGTGCCTGGCCAGACACTGATGTCTACCTGTCTCCACACAAATCCACAGACAGGAGGGTGTCCCTGAATTCCACAGCACCTGATGAAACAGATCCACGGAACCCAACACCCAGTGGGTCACTCGGGACCTCACCTATGAGGTCATGGAGCTCACCATACCCTATTTCCGTCACTTCCCACAGAAAGCCTGGTTCTGATCCCCCACAATACCATACATCCTGGTTGCTGACCTGGGGTCATGCCATGAACCCACATGGCACCTTTCTTTTAGAGAAGCCTATGCCTATACCTCCTAGAAAATATTTCTAATGAAGTACAAGCCCATCAGGACTACGGTGTGAACAGTAGCACACAGCCTGCATGGTAGTAGTCAGTAATTCTAACAAGGGTTAACCCCACCCCCCGTCTCACAAAACCTTCCTCCGTCCCCACGGAACTCATGGTCTGCCCTCAGAAAACCCTCCAGGAAACAAACCTTTCATCTGAATGCTCTCTTCACCTTCTGCTACAAATCTTGTCCAACCACAATGATATGAAACTAGAAATCAGTCTCAAGAAAAAAATGGGACAGTCAAAAACAGGTGGAGATTGGGGGGCCTGGGTGGCTCAGTCATTAAGGATCTGCCTTCAGCTCAGGTCGTGATCCCAGGAGCCTGGGATCTAGCCCCGAATCAGGCTCCTTGCTCAGTGGGAAGCCCGCTTCGCCCTCTCCCACCCCCCTGCTTGCGTTCCCTCTCTCGCTGTCTCACTCTCTGCCAGATACTTAAATAATCTTAAAAAATATGTGGAGATTTAACAACATGCTACTGAACAACCAACAGTCAAAGAAGAAATCAAAAAAAATTTTAGAAATACCTTGACACTGATGAAAAAGACAACCTACAAAAACTTATGGGATGCAGCAAAAGTAGCTCTACGGGGGGGACGTTCATAGAAATTCAAGTCTTCATCAATCCATGAGGATGCTCTCCAATAAACAACCTGATTTCTGTGGTAAAGAAGTAGAAAAAAAAAAAACCAACAAAGCCCAAATTAGTAGAAATAAGGAAATAACAAAAAGGAATGCATAAATAAATCCAACAGAGACTAAAAAGACAAAAAAAAAAAAAAACAATGAAATAAGAGCTGCCTTCTTTGGAAAGATAAAATTGACAAACTTAGCTAGACGCACCAAGAAAGACAGAGGATTCGAATACAATCAGGAAAGAAAGATAATGGATTCCTGTCTCATATCAAAATCAAAAGAACTCTTCAACCTTGGACACAACAACTTCTTGCAAGCTACGTCTCTAAAGGCAAAGGAAATAAAAGCAAAATGAACTATTGGCACTTCATCAAGATAAAAAGTTTCTGCACGGCAAAGCAAACGATCAACAAAACAAAAAGGCAACCTATGGAATCGAAGAAGATATCTGCAAATGATATTACAGATAAAGGGCTGGTATCCAAGATCTATAAAGAACTCCTCAAACTCGACACCCAAAAAATGGGCAGAAGACACAAAGAGATACTTGTCCAGAGAAGACATACAAATGGCCAACAGACACATGAAAAAATGCTCCACATCACTTGCCATCAGGCAAATACAAATCAAAACTACAATGAGATACCACCTTACACCAGTTAGAATGGTTAAAATTAACAAGGCAGGGGGCACCTGGGTGGCACAGCGGTTAAGCGTCTGCCTTCGGCTCAGGGCGTGATCCCGGCATTATGAGATGGAGCCCCACATCAGGCTCCTCCGCTATGAGCCTGCTTCTTCCTCTCCCACTCCCCCTGCTTGTGTTCCCTCTCTCGCTGGCTGTCTCTATCTCTGTGGAATAAATAAATAAAATCTTGAAAAGAAATTAACAAGACAGGAAATAAAAAAAAGTCAGAGAGGATGTGGAGAAAGGGGAGCCCTCTAACACTACTCGTGAGAATTCAAGCTGGTACAGCCACTTTTGAAAACAATATGGAGATTCCTCAAGACGTTGAACACAGAGCTATCCTACGACCCACCAATTGCACTACTGGGTATTTACCCCATAGACACAGAGTAATGAAAAGAAGGGGCACCTGTATCCCAATGTTCATAGCAGCAATGTCCCTAATAGCCAAACTGTGGAAGGAGCCAAGATGTCCTTCAGCAGATGAATGGACAAAGAAGATGTGGTTCATCTATACAATGGAATATTACTCAGTCATCAGAAAGGATGAATACCCACCATTTGCACCAACGTGGATGGACCAGGAGGGGATTATGCTAAGTGAAATTAAGTCAAGCAGAGAAAGACAATTATCATATGGTTTCACTCCTATGTGGAATGGAAGGAATAGCATGGAGGACATTAGGAGAAGGAAGGGAAAAGTGAAGGTGGGGAATGAGAGGGGGAGATGAACCATGAGAGACTATTGACACTGGGAAACAAACTGAAGGTTGCAGAAAGGGAGGGGTAGGGGAATGGGTTATCCTGGTGATGGGTATTAAGGAGGGCACGTGTCATAATGAGCACTAGGTGTTATATGCAAACAATGAATCCTGGAACACTACATCAAAAACAAATGAAGTACTGTAGGGTGACTAACATAATTTTAAAAAAAGAGAAAGATATGAAATCCATACAGGAAAACTGTCACTATTTGCAAATGACATGAAATCCCAAAAGATTCCACAAAAAAAAAAAAAAACTGTTAGAATAAACAAATTCAAGAAAGCTGCAGGATATAAAGTCAATATACAGAGACCTGTTGTCTTTATTTTTTTTCAGATTTTATTTATTTATTTGACAGGAAGAGAAAAAGCACGAGCCGGGGGAGTGTCAGAAAGACGGAGAAGCAGACCCTCGCTAAGCGGGGAGCCCAACACGGGGCTCGATCCCAGAACTCTGGGATCATGACCTGAGCAGAAGGCAGACGCTTCACCTATGGAGCCACCCAGATGACCCAACTTCTTGCATTTCTGTATACTGATGACACACTTTCGCAAAGAGAAATTAAGAAAGCAATGCCATTTACAATTGCATCAAAAAAAAATCTAGGAATAAAAGTAACCAACAATGAGAAAGACATAGTACACTCAACACATGGCAGAAAAGAAATGAAAAACATGTGTGTCGAGGGGGGCAGAATGTATGGGTCAAAGATTTGGAAGGCAACACAAACAAATGGAAGCATACGCCATGCTCCTTAACTGGAAGAGTTAATTATGTGAACATGTCCATCGTACCCAAAGCAATCGACAGATGTGATGAAATCCCCATCTGAATTCCAGTGGCATTATTCGAGGAAATAGAAAACAGTCCTCAAACTTGTATGGAATCACAAAAGACCCCAAATACCCAAAGCAACCTGGAGAAAGAAAGGTGCAGTCAACACACTCCTGGATTTCAAGCTAGATTACAAAGCTGTTGTCATCAAAACAGGGTGGTACTGGCAGAAACACAGACACCAGGTCAGTGGAACAGAACAGAAAGCTCAGAAACTTACCCACACGTAGATGATCCTAACTTACGACACAGCAGCAGAAGATATGCCATGAGGGAAGGACTGTCTCCTCAGTGAGCGGTAACAGGCAAACTGGACACTAAATGCAGAAGAATATAACTGGGTCACTTTCTTACACCACACACAAAATTTTTAATGGATGAATGATTTGAACATAAGACCCGAATCCATAAACCTCCAAGAAGACACAGGTACTAAGTCTCTTGACATTGGTTTTGGCAAAGAGTCTTCAGATCGGACACCAAATGCAAAGGCAACAAAAGCAAAAATAAACAAGTGGAACAACATCAAACTGAAATCTTCCACACGGCAAAAGAAACCATCAAAAACTTAAAAGAGGCCTTGTCTTTCTGGGACCTGTAAGGAAACTGGAAATGTTCTTTGACCCCTTCCTGATTGGTGCTCTGCATATCTGACCCAGATGACCTCACTGGAAACTCTCACTGATAACAGCATTACTATTTCCATTTAATGGAAGAATACCAGCATTCAATCCCAGGAATCTGGAGTCAGCATCCTGCTTCCTCAGCAAACCTCCCGTGGCATTGGGAACACCTGGGTCACATGCCTACCTCCACTAATCAATGGGATGATGATTAGTTTTGGTCACACGGATGTGCCAGATCCCAGAGCAGACGAGTCTGGGCAGAGCTTGAAAATTGGAAAAGAAAAGACACCAAATAACAAAGGACCATTAAGTTGGAAGGAAATGAACCTCCAAGAAGGCTTCTAGGATTTATTAAAAATCTGAACCTATATTCTCATCCACTCTGAGGAATTGCAGGACAAAAGTTGCAGTTCTAATTTATACCTAGCAAGACCGAGCACACAAAAGGGAACAGCTCATCCAAACTCAGGTTTTAGAAGTTCAGAGAGGTCAAAGATGCCGAAGGAGTAGGAGACACCTTTTTCAGCCGGTCCCCGAGTCGAGCTGGATAGGTACTAGACCAGCCTAAACAACCACGGAACCAGCCTGAGATGCAGGAAGATGCATCTGGATCTCTACAAATGAACATCTCTGGCGCTGAGTATTGAGGTACGAAGCGGGGAGCCATGAAACCGTGCACAGATATCGGAAGATAAACGGAAGGGGGAGGGAGCCGCCGTATTTGGGCGCCGGGCGGACGGCACCCGCAAAACAGCAGACTGAGACCGTGAGCCGGGTGTGCGCGCCACCAGGCATCTCACGGAACACCGGAATCCCCGTGCGCTCGCTGGAACCAGACTGAGACCAGGAGCTTCTGGAGCGCGTGTGGGGCCGCTGGCGGCTTGCGGCGTTAGAAACACAAAGGACAGAGACACGCCGGCACTGGAAGTGAGGGCTGGGACGCCGGGTGTGGGGCGCACATCCCAGGACACTGCAGGGTTGAGCAGCACCAACAGTAACAGAGTTAAAGTGGCCAGAACATTAGTAGAGAACGGGCCGCAATCCCTCTGTTCTGTGACAGAGGCTGAAATTCGGCCGGCTGCTCTGACTCTCAAAAGAGGCATAGCAAACCGCCAGGGAAAGCCGCCAGAGAACAAAAGCCTGGAAATACCGGTTCAGAGAGTGCCGATCCCCATCCCCCCTCGCAGAGGACACGGAGACTCTACCCAAACAGGGTTGCCTGAGTCTCGGCGCGGCAGGCCCCTCCCCCAGACCACAGAAGGCAGGCTGAAAAATCAAGAAGCCCACAACCCGGGGCACCTGGGTGGCGCAATCATTCAGCGCCTGTCTTTGGCTTAGGGTGTGATCCTAGCGTTCCGGAAAGGAGTCCCTCATCGGGCTCCTCTGCTGGGAGCCTGCTACTTCCTCTCCCACTCCCCTGCTTCTGTTCCCTCTCTTGCTGGTTGGCTGCCACATAAATAAATAAATAAAATCTTTAAAGAAGAAGCCCACATCCCTAAGATCCCTATAAAACAAGGGGCACGGCCTGGGACCCAGTCAATAATTTGGGCTCTGGTCAACCCCGCAACCTCTCCTCATCAGAATGACAAGAAGGAGAAGCCCCCCCCCAGCAATGAAAAGACAGTGAGTCTGTGGCCTCTGCCACAGAAATAATGGATATGGATGTAACCAAAGTATCAGAAATGGAATTCAGAGTAAGGATGGTCAAAATGATGAGTAGAATTGAAAAAACTATTAACAAAAAGGTTACTGAGAATATAGAATCCCTGGGAACAGAAATGAGAGCAAATCTGGCAGAAATTAAAAATTCCATGAGCCAAATGCAGGCAAAACTAGAGGCTCTGATGGCCAGGATCACAGAAGCAGAGGAACGGGTTAGTGAATTGGAGGATGGGTTAATAGAGGAAAAAAACAAAATAGAAGCTTCTCTTAAAAAAATCTAAGCCCACGAATGTAGGTTATGGGAGATTACTGACTCAATGAAATGATCCAATGTTAGAATCATCGGCATCCCCGAGGGGGTGGAGAAAAACAGAGGTCTAGAAGAGATATTTGAACAAATTGTAGCTGAAAACTTCCCTAATCTAGCGAGGGAAACAAACATTTGTGTCCAAGAGGCAGAGAGGACCCCTCCCAAGCTCAACCACGACAAACCTACGCCACGTCACGTCATAGTGCATTTCGCAAATATTACATCCTAGGATACAGTATTGAAAGCGGCCAGGGCAAAGAAATTTCTCACGTACCAAGGCAAAGGCATCAAAATTACGTCAGACCTGTCTACACAGACCTGGAATGAGAGAAAGGGTTGGGGGAGCATATTTAAACTCTTTCAGAGAAAAACATGCAGGCAAGGATCCTTTATCCAGCAAGGCTGTCATTCAGAATTGATGGAGAAATAAAGACATCTCAGAATCGCCAGTCACTAACCAATTTTCTAACCATGAAACCAGCCCTACAGGAGATATTACGGAGGGTTCTATAAAAGTAAAAAGGCCCCAAGAGTGATACAGAACAGAAAGTCACAGCCAATACAAACAAAGACTTTACTGGCAACATGGCATCATTAAAAGCATACCTCTCAGTACTCAGTCTTAATGTTAATGGCTTAAATTCTCCCTTACAACACCACAGGGTTGCAGATTGGATAAAAAGAAATGACCCATCCATTTGCTGTCTACAAGAGAGTCATTTCGAACCCAAAGATGCATTCAGACTGAGAGTAAGGGGATGGAGTACCATCTT
This sequence comes from Ursus americanus, assembly GCF_024610735.1. Taxonomy (NCBI): domain Eukaryota; kingdom Metazoa; phylum Chordata; class Mammalia; order Carnivora; family Ursidae; genus Ursus; species Ursus americanus. The sequence continues at coordinate 45,824,707 of NC_142149.1, read as the reverse complement.
TCATGCAAATGGACCTCAAAAGAAAGCTGGGGTAGCAATTCTCATATCAGATAAATTGGATTTTAAACTACAGACTATAGTTAGAGACGCAGAAGGGCACTATATTATTCTTAAAGGAAGTATTCAACAAGTGGATATGACAATTATAAATATCTATGCCCCCAACAGGGGAGCAGCAAGATACACAAGCCAACTCTTAACCAGAATAAAGAGACATATAAATAAAATACATTAATAGTAGGGGACCTCAACACTCCACTCTCAGAAATAGACAGAACACCCTGGCAAAAACTAAGCAAAGAATCAAAGGCTTTGAATGCCATACTCGACGAGTTGGACCCCATAGATATATAGAGAACTCTACACCCCAGAATCAAAGAATACTCATTCTATTCTAATGCCCATGGAACATTCTCAAGAATAGACCATGTTCTGGGACACAAAACAAGCCTCAACCGATACCAAAAGATTGAAATTATCCCGTGCATATTCTCAGACCACAACGCTCTGAAATTGGAACTCAACCACAAGGAAAAATTTGGGAGAAACTCAAACACTTGGAGACTAAGAACCATCCTGCTCAGGAATGACTCGATAAACCAGGAAATCAAAAATTAAACAATTTATGGAGACCAATGAGAATGAATATACAACAGTCCAAAACCTATGGGATATTGCAAAGGCAGTCCTAATGGGGAAATACATAGCCATCCAAGCCTCACTCAAAAGAATAGAAAAATCTAAAATGCAGTTTTTATATTCTCACCTCAAGAAGCTGGAACAGCAACAGAGGGACAGGCCTAATCCACACACGAGGAAGCAGTTGACCAAAATTAGAGCTGAAATCAATCAAGCAGAAACCAGAAGTACAGTAGAGCAGATCAACAGGACTAGAAGCTGGTTCTTTGAGAGAATCAATAAAATTGACAGACCACTGGCAACACTTATCCAAAACAAAAGAGAAAGGACCCAGATTATTAAAATTATGAATGAAAAAGGAGAGGTCACGACGAACACCATTGAAATTGGAAGGATTATTAGAAATTTTTATCAACAGCTATATGCCAATAAACTAAGCAATCCGGAAGAGATGGAATCCTTCCTGGAAACCTATAAACTACCAAGATTGAAACAGGAAGAAATTGATTTCTTAAACAGGCCAATTAATGATGAAGAAATTGAATCAGTGATAAACAACCTTCCAAATAACAGAACTCCAGGCCCGGACGGTTTTCCTGGGGAATTCTACCAATCATTCAAAGAAGAAATAATACCTATTCTCCTAAAACTATTTCAAAAAATAGAAACAGAAGGAGAGCTACCAAACTCATTCTATGAGGCCAATATTATCTTGATGCCCAAACCAGGCAAAGACCCCCTCAAAAAGGAGAATTACAGACCGATTTCCCTAATGAATATGGACGCCAAAATCCTCAACAAGATACTTGCTAATAGAATCCAACAGTTCATTAAAAGGATTGTCCATCCCGATCAAGTGGGATTCATACCTGGGATGCAAGCGTTGTTCAATATTCGCAAATCCATCAGCGTGATACATCATATCAACAAGAAAAGACTCAGGAACCATATGATCCTCTCAATCGATGCCGAAAAAGCATTTGACAAAATACAGCATCCTTTCCTGATTAAAACCCTTCAGAGTGTAGGAATAGAGGGTACATTTCTCAATCTCATAAAAGCCATCTATGAAAAGCCTACTGCAAATATTATTCTCAATGGGGAAAAGCTGAAAGCCTTCCCTTTAAGATCAGGAACTCGACAAGGATGCCCACTCTCGCCACTATTATTCAACATAGTACTAGAAGTCCTTGCAACAGCAATCAGACGACAAAAAGGGATCAAAGGTATTCAAATCGGCAAAGAAGAAGTCAAAATGTCTCTCTTCGCAGATGACATGTTACTCTATGTGGAAAACCCCAAAGAAGCCGCTCCCAAACCATTAGAAGTTATACAGTAATTCAGAAACGTGGCGGGATACAAAATCAATGCTCAGAAATCAGTTGCATTTCTGTACACGAACAGCGAGACCGAAGAAAGAGAAATTAGGGAATCCATCCCATTTACAATAGCACCAAAAACCATACGTTACCTTGGAATTAACTTAACCAGAGACGTAAAGGACCTATATCTAGAAACTATAAATCCCTCCTGAAAGACATTGAGGAAGACATAAAAAGATGGAAAGATATTCCGTGCTCATGGATCGGAAGAATTAACATAGTTAAAATGTCCATGCTACCCAGAGCAATCTACTCTTTCAATGCTATCCCGATCAAAATACCGAGGACATTTTTCAAAGAACTGGAACAAATAGTCCTTAAATTTGTATGGAACCAGAAAAGGCCCCGAATCTCCAAGGAACTGTTGAAAAGGAAAAACAAAGCTGGGGGCATCACAATGCCAGATTTTGAGCTGTACTACAAAGCTGTGATCACAAAGACAGCATGGTACTGGCACAAAAACAGACACATAGACCAATGGAACAGAATAGAGAGCCCAGAAATGGACCCTCGGCTCTTTGGGCAACTAATATTTGATAAAGCAGGAAAAAACATCCGGTGGGAAAAAGACAGTCTCTTCAATAAATGGTGCTGGGAAAATTGGACAGCTACATGCAAAAGAATGAAACTTGACCACTCTCTCACACCATACACAAAAATAAACTCCAAATGGATGAAAGACCTCGATGTGAGACAGGAATCCATCAAAATTCTAGAGGAGAACATAGGCAGCAACCTCTACGACATCGGCCAAAGCAACCTTTTTCATGATACATCCCCAAAGGCAAGAGAAACAAAAGATAAAATGAATTCATGGGACTTCATCAAGATTAAAAGTTTCTGGGGCGCCTGGGTGGCACAGCGGTTAAGCGTCTGCCTTCAGCTCAGGGCGTGATCCCGGCGTTATGGGATCGAGCCCCACATCAGGCTCCTCTGCTATGAGCCTGCTTCTTCCTCTCCCACTCCCCCTGCTTGTGTTCCCTCTCTCGCTGGCTGTCTCTATCTCTGTCGAATAAATAAATAAAATCTTAAAAAAAAAAAAGATTAAAAGTTTCTGCACAGCCAAGGAAACAGTCAGAAAAACTAAGAGGCAGCCCACGGAATGGGAGAAGATATTTGCAAATGACACTACAGATAAAGGACTGGTATCCAAGATCTACAAAGAACTTCTCAAACTCAATACGCAAGAAACAAATAAATCAAAAAATGGGCAGAAGATATGAACAGACACTTTTTCAATGAAGACATACAAATGGCTAACAGACACATGAAAAAATGTTCAAAATCATTAGCCATCAAGGAAATTCAAATCAAAACTTCACTGAGATACCACCTTACGCCAGTTAGAATGGCAAAAATAGACAAGGCAAGAAACAACAATTGTTGGAGAGGATGTGGAGAAAGGGGATCCCTCCCACACTGTTGGTGGGAATGCAAGTTGGTACAGCCACTCTGGAAAACAGTGTGGAGGTCCCTTAAAATGTTAAAAATTGAGCTTCCCTATGATCCAGCCATTGCACTACTGGGTGTTTACCCCAAAGATACAGACGTGGTGAAGAGAAGGGCCATATGCACCCCAATGTTCATAGCAGCGATGTCCACAATAGCTAAATCGTGGAAGGAGCCGAGATGCCCTTCAACAGACGACTGGATTAAGAAATTGTGGTCCATATATACAATGGAATATTACTCAGCTATCAGAAAGAACGAGTTCTCAACATTTGCTACAACATGGACGACACTGGAGGAGATAATGCTAAGTGAAATAAGTCAAGCAGAGAAAGACTCTATCATATGATTTCTCTCATCTATGGAACATAAAAACTAGGAAGATCGGTAGGAGAAGAAAGGGATAAAGAAAGGGGGGGGGTAACCAGAAGGGGGAATGAAACATGAGAGACTATGGACTATGAGAAAGAAACTGAGGGCCTCAGAGGGGAGGGGGCGTGGGGGAATGGGATAGACCAGTGATGGGTAATAAGGAGGGCACGTATTGCATGGTGCACTGAGTGTTATACACAACTAATGAATCATTGAGCCTTACATCGGAAACCGGGGATGTACTGTATGGTGACTAACATAATATAATAAAAAATCATTAAAAAAAATTCTCTGATAGCTTTTCAACATTTTTCAACAGTCATTTTAAAATTTTGAACAAATCTGCCTCTTGTTATTACTCTTGGAAGAGATGATCCTATAGGACTTTTCTTCCTTTGATATGAAGAATATTTCATAATATTATAAACTTATCAAATCTAAAAATTAAATTTTTTATAAGTACATGTATACTTGTGTTTAAGATGGAAATAGGAAAGTATAGCCATCATTAGTTATGTAAATAACTCCTGTCTATACATATAGATGTATGGATATAAAGATATCTTACAATTTTTAAAATAAGGTATCATGGACTTGCTTTGTTATTTTTATGATTGTTGAATACATGCCTCACTGTACCCTCACAAGTCAGTTATTTATATGCGCACACTGAAACTGACTCACCCAAGATCACACAGCTAGATTACTTACTAAACTGGGTTGCAATAAAGCAACATTTAGGCCATGTGATGGATCATTTTTTTGTATGTAAATTTACTCCTTAGGCATGATCTTTTGTTTTGTGATTAAACTTCCAAAGGGCATTTTTGACATTCACATTACCTTATTTCAAGTGGAAATTAATTTCCCCTTGACAAGTGTTGTGAGTTTCAAAATATCCCTGTGCACATGTTTGCTGAGAAGGTTATTTATATTACAAATGTTTGCGTCAAAGATATCTAAGCTTTTATTATGCACACATATCTTTATATACATAGTACTCATTATAAGTTTATGAGATTAGTGTTCTGTAGTGACTTTTGGAAACTAGTCTACCGCTTTATGATTATGCTGTGTGTTTCACATTCTATTTAAATGTTATTTTGGCCTTTAATTTTTAACCTTGTAAGTTTCATTACCGTGTTATACAATTTCATCTGAATAACCACGCCAAAAAAAAAAAATTAGGGCTCTTCAGCTCTAAATTCATGTGACTGAAAGTAGCTCTCCTCGTCTTTGTTATTATGATCAGCACATTGAAACTCGAGGCAAAGTTGTTGATGGGTAGAGATCCTGAGGGCGGGAACTGCAGGCAGCTCCGTGGCTGGAGGAAAGCATCTGAATGCAGGCCCTGGCACTTCTGCAGAGCAAGTTTCTTCATTCCAAATCTGTGGAATAGACCAAAAACCCGAAGCATCTGGCAGGATATGTGGCAGCTGGAAAATCCCCTAACCACATATTTTAAAGCCCATAAGATGCTTGTGGTTTAACACGTATATGTCGTTATTCTAACATTCACTAAAATAAAATGCAATTACACATTACTGAATACTATTGATTTTCTCTTATATCAGGATAATTTCGGCTGTCTTAATTCCCTCAGATAATATCTTAGAACTCACTTGTGTGCTAAATGGTAACCCAGAGATTAATTTACATTTTTCTTTTTAGTGAAGATATAAATGAATTAAAACTTTAGAAAAAATAACCCAAGGCCCTCAAGTACTGATTATCCCCCTTGCTTTAACCTGAATTCTCCTTTTATTAAGAAAGATTCACTATTCAAGGAACATTTTATCTTCATTCATAAAATGGAGTCTTTCATTTCTGGGGACTCATGACAAATGAACAAATGAAGGGACAGATGAAGACTCATTAAGGGACTTGTTTGAATTTAAATGGGGAAAAGATTTCCAATAGGTAAATTAAATATGCAGATATATGTGCATATATGTATATGCATATACTTGCCTGTGGTTTTCTTCAGTAAGTTAATTTATAGCTTTTTTTTTTTTTACTTTAAGGAATAGGAAATGGGTGTTTATATGAATGGGGCTTAATCTTTGCAGCAGTTCCAGGATGTCTCCATTGCTTTTCACTTAAGAAAACATATCCAGCCTTTGCCTGCCTAAATCAGGATATTTCCATTAGAAGAAGGAGGAGGAGGGGAAGAAGAAGGAGGAGAACCACCTCGCCAGGTCCAGTGTGATGCCTTGTTTTACATTAAGTGTTATAGAAATCTTTACAAATGTGTGCAGCTGTTTCCCTTCAGTCAATGATAGTATTTATTCGGAGACCTCCTGCAATTTCATGGCCGACGACTCCTGTTGCCATAAACCATTCAGAGGGAAAGGAAAACCCAATGAGTAATCACTGTGCACTGAAAATGTCATTGTAAAAGTAAGGTGGCAGAGACAAGGCCTCTAGAGTTGAACTCTGAAGACCCAAACCAACTCTAATCAATCTGTTAGATTTTGTTACTCAAACTTGGGAGCATTTTTATGCCACTTGAGCCATTTAATATTATTTTAAATTGAATGCCTTTACTTTAACATGAAATACTAATTAACCATTGTTAACTCCATAAGATATTTTTTTTTATCCCCTTTCCCTTCCATTGGCTATATAACAGTGATTATAGTCAGTTCTGTAAAATGCCTTGTTTTCTTCATTTTTATTAGAAAAACTAAATTAATAAACTTGAAACTTTTCATTAAAAGAAGTTCTTAAAAATTTAGTATCTTAATGTTCAAAATAAGTAACTAAAGGGTAGCATAAGAAAATTTTTAAAAAAGGGATAATCCTTGATATATAATGTGTGTGCATACATACACAAAGATGATAGATAGATAGATGATAGATAGTCATAACATTATTAAAGCAACATTTTCTACCCTGGGATATATTTTCAAAAGAAAATAGAAACATATGCACCTAATTTTATTTATATGGTAATTTTTCACTTTTTTATGTTAGGTGAAAAGGTAATAGGTTTTTTTTTGTAGAGTTTTTTCAAAAGAAATAGTTAAGGGGCACCTGGGTGGCTCAGTTGGTTAAGCATCTGCTTTAAGCTCAGGTCATGATCCTGGAGTCCCAGGATCGAGCCCTGCATCAGTCTCTCTGCTCATCAGGGAGTCTGCTTCACCCTCTCCCACTCCCGCTGCTCATGTTCTCTCTTTCTCTCTCTCTCACTCTCTCTCAAATAAATAAATTCTTTTAAAAAAATAAAAATAAAGTAAAAAAAATAGTTAAAACCCATGTTAAGAAATCCCCTTTCTTTTAATATGAAAGTGACTTTTTATTTTATTCTATTTTAATTCAATATAGTTAACATACAGTGTTATATTAGTTTCAGGTGTACAATATAGTGATTCAACAATTCCATACATTACTCAGTGCTCATTGTGATAAAGGTACTCTTAATCCTTGTCACCTATTTCACCCATCCCCCCACCCAACTCCCTTCTGATAACCATCAGTTTGTTCCCTGTAGTTAAGAGTCTGTTTTTGGTTAGTTACTTTTTTCCTTTGTTTTGTTTCTTAAATTCCACATATGGGTGAAATCATATGGTATTTGTCTTTCTCTGTCTGACTTATTGCACTTAGCATTATACTCTCTAGATCCATTCATGTTGCAAATGGCAAGATTTCATTCTTTTCTATGGCTGAGTAATATTCCATTGTATATATATCCCACTTCTTTATCTAGTCATCTAGTGTTGGACACTTTACGATATTTGGCTATTGTAAATAATGCTGCAATAAACATAGGGGTACATATATCTAGCCGAATTGGTGGTTTTGTATTGCTGCATCATATGGTACTTCTATTTTTAATTTTTTGAGTAACCTCCCATGTCTTCTGCCCATTTTTAATTGGATTATTTGTTTTTTTGGTGTTGAGTTGTATCAGTTCTTTATATATTTTGGATACTAGCCCGTTGTTGATTATGTCATTTGTAAATATCTTCTCCCAGTCATTAGATTGTCTTTTAGTTTTGTTGGTCATTTCCTTTGCATTTCATTTTGATGTAGTTCCAATTGTTTATTTTTGCTTTTATTTCCCTTGCCTTAGGAGAAATATCTAGAAAATGTTGCTATGGCCAGTGTTAGAGGAATCACTGCTTGTGCTTTCTTCTAGAATTTTTATGTTTCAGGTTTCACATTTAGGTCTTTAACCCATTTTGAGTTTATTTTTGTGTACCAAGTAAAAAAGTGGTCCAGTTTCATTCTTTTGCATAGAGATTTCCCAGCATCATTTGTTGAAGAGACTCTCTTTTACCCTTTGCATATTCTTGCCTCCTTTGTCAAAGATTAATTGACCATATAATTACAGGTTTATTTCTGGGCTCTCTATTCTGTTCCATTGATCTATGTGTTTATTTTTATGCTGATACCATACTGTTTTGACTACTACAATTTTGTAGTATAACTTGAAATCTGGGATTGTGATACTTCCTCTTTGTTTTTCTTTTTCATGATTGCTTTGGCTATTCAGGGTCTTTTGTGGTTCCATACAAATTTTAGGTTGGTTTGTTCTACTTCTGTAAAAAATGCTGTTGGTATTATTATAGGGTTTGCATTTAATGTGTAGATTTCTTTGGGTAGTATGGACATTTAAACAATATTTGTCCTTCCAATTCATGAACATGGAATATCTTTCCGTTTGTGTTGTCTTTGATATCTTTTATCAATGTTTTCTAGTTTTCAGAGTATAGACTTTCATCACTTTGGTTAAGTTTATTCCTAGATATATTTTTTAAAGATTTACTTATTTATTTGCCAGAGAGAGAGCACAAACAAGGGGGAGGAGCAGAGGTAGAGAGAGAAGCAGGCTCCTCACTGAGCAAGAAGCCCGATGTGGGCCTCCATCCTAGGACCCTGGGATCATGACCTGAGCCAAAGACAGACGCTTAACTGACTGAGCCACCCAGGGGTCCCTAGTTCTAGATATTTTATTATTTTTGGTGCAATTGTAAATGGGATTATTTTCTCAATCTCTCTTTCTGCTGCTTTATTGTGTATAGAAATGTAATGGATTTTTGTATATTGATTTTTATATCCTGTGATCTTACTGAATTCCTTTATTAGTCCAATAGATTTTTGGTAGTCTTTTGGGTTTTCTGCATGTGGTATCATAAGACATTCCTTTCTTCTGAGAGGAACTGAAATAATCATCATACTTGTGTTTTCTATAGCTAAATCATTCCTTAGTTCTATTTTCTCTCACACAAAGCATTGGGTTATTTTCCTTAGAGAAGATAGGTTTTTTGTTTTGTCTTAGTTTCGTTATTAAGCAATTGAGAGAATCACTTGTATTCTCTGTATCTCAGTCATCAGATGGATCTTCTCAGAAGATGATTATTCCCCAAAGGTGGTGCATGGTTACAGAGATGTTAAGGAGTGAAGGGACCATACCTTCTATTTTTTGTAACTCCCAGAATTTCCAGTTCAGATTCCTGTATCTAAAGAGAGTGCAATTTCAAAGCATCCCAATGATATTGTGGTAACTAGCTTTTTGTGCTGTTTTAACTTCAACTAGTGCTTATTAGGTCTGTAGGAAGCTCTATTTTTAAAAACGACCTTTTGCCATTCCAGTATGAACTTCCCCAGATGGAGTTCTTCATCCCCTCTCAAAAATAATCATACTTACTTCTCTATTGTTGTTGATAGTTCCATTTGTCTCTCCTTCTCTGCAACATCATTTCATTTATTTATCGATAACCTAATATTTCAGGTCCAGTTTGCAGTTTTGAAAACACAAAGATGAATGGGCCATATTCTCTGGCTTTAAAGAATTCATGGAATAGTCAGAACCAAAACACATGGTCAAAATCCAATACTGTAAGGATGATGGCATGTGTAGATCAAGGGGTATGATGGGAACAAGGATGCAGAATACAAACTAAGATTTGAATAATCAGGAATTGCTAAGTAAAATCACCAGTTGTGTTTTAAAGAATGAAGAGTAATTATTCAAGTAAGGCAGAAGGAGGAGATAGGGCATTCTAAACTAAGGATAAAGCTTTTCTTTCTCTTTTTTTAAATGAACATGAAGTACAGAGCTTGTATCGAGTATAAAAAATTGCACATATAACTAGTGTATCAAATCCATCCTCCTTGGAATGAAAGTATACATGACCCTGATCCTCCTCTTATTATTCTTTATATTCATTTGATGAGGCTAATCATTTCTCTTTTCTCCAGCTGAAACTCAGATGGGGTTTCCCTCATGATTTTTCCAGTCAGTTCCTTCAGTCAATTATTAAAATGCCCAGTCCCATAAAATAGTCAAGATTCCTAGTTGATTTAAAGTTAAAATTTCCCTTTCCCATCTTTTTCTTCCAGTTGAAGAAGGGGATGTGGAAGTATCTTCTCTTTTGCACATAATATAGGAAGATTGGAGTTAATTCAAAGGATATGTAGAGTCATTGAAAATACCTGATCATAACCGTAGTATAGTTATATTTCTTTTCTTTTCTTTTTTTTATTTTATTTATTTATTCGACAGAGATAGTGACAGCCAGCGAGAGAGGGAACACAAGCAGGGGGAGTGGGAGAGGAAGAAGCAGGCTCATAGCGGAGGAGCCTGACGTGGGGCTCGATCCCATAACTCCGGGATCACACCCTGAGCCGAAGGCAGACGCTTAACGACTGCGCCACCCAGGCGCCCCTAGTTATATTTCAGTTTGTAACTATGCTTCGTTTAGAGAATGGATTTAAAGAAATAAGACCAGAGGCAGAAGAGAACAAAGGAGATTTTCCCCCCAATTACCCATGATAGATCTAGTAGTGATGCAGAAGAAAGAAAAGGGAAACTAAGAAAGTAAAATCTGTGTTCACTGGGTGATTGTTTAGATGTGAGTGGAGAAGAAAAATGTGAGTTCAAAGGTAAATCTCAGTTTCCATATTGGATGGGATGGATGGAATCTGTTGTTTCTGTGGAGGTATACAGAAGGTGGAGTTTTAGACAAGATGTTAAGCTCAGTTTTAAATGTGTTAACTTCAAGGTGCATATGAGACAAAGTGAAGATGGCCATTGGACCCTTGTATCTATTACAGAAGTCTCAAGTAGAGAATGATTATGGTTGAAAACTTTACTATAGATAGTTATAAATGTAGATATAAGTACATGGAGTATACATATACATAAGATCTATGTATCTATACTTTTTTCTAGAATTTCCATTTGGTTCTTCAATGAACATTTCAGTTTATCTGCTAAGATTTATGTGTTTAATCATTATGTGTGTATTTTAATTTACATACTGAGCCTAGTTATTATAAATGCTTTTAAAATCTTGTCTGCTAATTACATATGGATCATCTCAGAAACCCCAGTGATTGCTTGTTATTGCTGAAATAGTTTGAGAAATTACTCATATGATAGAATTTATCATTTAAAGTCTATAATTTAGTGGTTTTTAGTATATTTATAGAGTTGTTCATTGATTGCCTTTTATTCTGAGTATTAGTTACATTTTAAGGTTTCTTTGTATAGCTAATAATATGGGATTATATCCAACATTGTGAATGATACCTTACAGAGACACTGGATTCTGATATATTCTATATCTGTATGTATAGACACACACACACACACACACACACACACACACACACACACACACACATGGCTAAAGTGATAGTTAAATCCACAGAATGGGAAAAACAAGTAGTCAAGGGAAGAAGACACACCTGGGCAATGCCAATGTGTATAATGAGTGGTCTACACAAAGAAGACAGAATTACAAATATCATATACGTTTGCTAAAACTTATTGTAAGTGCATTCATCCTTCCAGAAATTAAAAGAAAATGCAATATAAATAAATTAAAAACAAAAAACAAAAAAAACTTCCTTTTAAAAAAATGTCCATGACTGCCTGATAAATCTGGATTACTCCTTTTTTTGGTGGGGGGGGGGGCAGTGAAGGGACTGTTGGTAACTATGTTGTGATCAACATCTTTTCATTCTCTGCTCCCTGCTTAGCCATTTAGGATGCAGGGTTTCTGCCAGAGTTATAATGCAGGTGTTCTCTAGTACATTATCATTCCATGATTATGTATACAGACCTTCGATTTACCTCTGTTTCTGGAACTCTCTGTCATTAGGAATATAAGTTTATCGCTTTGACCTTTATCTGTGATGGAGTTTTGTTGAAATCCCCACCATAAATCATACTGGTGTTAACTATTTGTTTTAAAGTCTTTAGGGCCATTATTTTATAAATGGAAATTGAAAGCATCTTTATCTCAATTAAATGAGGTACACATTTTTGTATGTGAGAAGAGATATTTAAAGTCACCTAACAGAAATCTTTGAGTAAGATTGGGATAAGTCAACTACTTTTCTGGTTGAGTAAGTATTGTCAGCTTTATTGTTACTACTAAGAATTTTATCAGCTTAGAACTTGAATTTTGATTTTAACCATGTTTTCAGAAGAAATTTATATCTTTTCTCCTATAATTTTTTGAATGAATTATTGTAAAATGAAGTATTTACTGAGTGAGCTATAATAATGGCATCTACTATTTATATAGCACTTACGATAATTTTGTTCAAGTATTTAAGGAATAAAATACCAAATTTCACAATAAATACAGAAATATTGAAGTTCACTTGTATCCATATCAGGTATAGAAGATCTGGGATGGATGGATAGATAGATAGATGATAGATAGATAGGCAGATAGGCATAAATGAAACAATGAAAGAACCAGTCTATTTCTCAAACTGGTAAGTAGTATTTCCAGACCACAGTGTTATAACTGACTGAAAACTGGTACTAAGGAGAAGACTAAGACCTTATTATTGTATTTTTTCCAACTGTATTGAGATATAATTGACATATAACATTGTATAAGGTTAAGATGTACAAGGTGATTATTTGAACACATATTTTGTGAAATGACTACTATAATAAAGTTAGTTAACACCTCCATTATCTCACATAATTACCATTTTGTTTTTGTGGTGAGAACACTTAAGATCTACTCTCTTAGCAACTTTGAAGTGTATAACACAGTATTGCTAACTGTAATCATCATTAGATGCCCAGAATTTATTAATCTTATAACTAGAAGTCTGTACTCCTTGACCAACTCTTCCCATTTCCCATCCTGTGGCAACCACCATTCTATTCTCTGATTCTGAATTTGGCTTTTTCAGATTACACATATGAGTATTTGTTTTTCCCTGTCTGATTTATTTTACTTAGCATAATGTCCTCAAAGTCCATATAGGTTGTCATACATGGCCAGATTTCTTTCCTTTTTATGTTTGCATAATATTCCACATTGATCTATTTATATGGAATATATATATATATTCCATATATATGTATATATATATATTCCATATATATGTATATATATATATATATTCCATATATATGTATATTTGCTATGTTTGCATAATATTCCACATTGGTCAATTTATATGGAATATATATATATTCCATATATATGTATATTTGCTATTTTTCTATCCATTCATCTATTTATATGGAATATATATATGGAATATATAAATATATATATGTATATTTGCTATTTTTCTATCCATTCATCTCTCATTGCTCTAGGCTGTTTCTATATCTTGGTTATTGTAAATAAGGATGCTATGAACACAGGAGTGCAAATATCTCTTTAAGATAGAGATTTCATTTCCTTTGGCTGCATGCCAGAAGTGGAATTGCTGGATCATATGGTAGTTCTATTTCTAGTTTTTTGAGGAAACTCTAAACTGTTTCCCATAGTGTTTGAACCGATTTACATTCCTGCCAACAGTGTATGGGGGGCTTCCCTTTCCTCCACATCCTCACCAACACTTGTTACCTCTTTTCTTTTTGATGACAGCCATTCTAACAGATGTGAAGTAATATCTCATTGTGGTTTTGATTTGCATTTCCCTGATGATTAGTGATTTTTTTCCACGTAACTCTTGGCCATTTCCTCAATTATATGCTAACCCAATAGAAAGACAAAGCTAATGTATGAAATGAAAGACAATTTCTGTTAAACTCTGTGGAAAAAACTATAAGAACAACAGAAGACTAGACTTCATTTTTACTGAAAATCTAATTGCTGAGAGCTTTCACATGCATTCTCTTATTTGATCTTCACAAGAATGCTCTGTGGCGACATTATTAAGGCCATTTTGTAGGTGAGAAACTAAGAAACCTGTGCTAATTCACAAACATGACTCAAATCCAGATTTATCTCATTCAAAAGGCTGTGATCTTTCCATTATTCCAGGGAAGTAGTGGTGAAGGACGCAGACTATAGTTTCTTTGCTCTGTTTTTCACATGAAAGTAGATTCTGCATGCTAATTCTGTTTTGTATCAGTGGAGCTCCTTTAGGTGGCATTATTTTACATTTGTAAAGGTTAAAGTAATCCGGTTTTTCCGGGGGGGGGGAGGAAACTTTTCTCTTTCCAAGGATGGGTGATAACACTCTCAATTTAACCCAGAAGTAGTAGACCAGGAAGGTTTTACATAACACAACTTCCCAGCTTTGCCAACCATGGATATCTTTAGGAAAGTTAAGTCAAGATTTAGACCTCAAATATATAATCCCACTATGAAGTTTCAGACTTCTAATATGAGGTTTCAGAATTTCTAATACATGTTCAAGCAAATGCAGATATCTCTATTTTTTCCTTGCAGAAAACAAAATTGTGATGGTCATAAAAACAGACTGCGTTATGCACTTTTTATACCACTCATAGAATCTAATAATATGCTAAGAGAGTAAAAGTTATGGTAGTTGCTAAATAAGTCTGGAGACAAGAGCCTCACCACTATCTAACCAAATAAGTATTTTACATTAAAGATCTTCAAGCCAGGCAGGAACTGTAGACAATCATGAAATGCTATTGGTGAGAAACGTAGGCCTGTCTCATATGTCTAAACTTGGAGTTATCTTTCTCACCCAAATATATGTAGTTATTTTCCATATTTTTCTTTTCAAACTATTGTTACCATCAAAACATACTGAATATATACAGAGCTTGGTAGCCTCGCCAGAAGTTCTGCAAACGATGAAGAGTTCAAAGTTTCAAGAGGTGGTTTATACCATTGAAAGGTGTTAATAATTTTTAGAGCAAACTAGGCCTGAAGACATCTCAGATCACACTACGTGGTAACTTCAGTATCCCCTAAAAATAGTGACGGAGCCAATCTCAGGGGACATTCAAGATTTGCCTCATTTGGGGGCGCCTGGGTGGCACAGCGGTTAAGCGCCTGCCTTCGGCTCAGGGCGTGATCCCAGCGTTATGGGATCGAGCCCCACATCAGGCTCCTCTGCTATGAGCCTGCTTCTTCCTCTCCCACTCCCCCTGCTTGTGTTCCCTCTCTCGCTGGCTGTCTCTCTCTGTCAAATAAATAAATAAAATCTTAAAAAAAAAAAAAAAAGATTTGCCTCATTTGTAAATACTATCTGGACTATGTGTTTAGAGTGAATAAGAGATTGATGTTTACAGACTTCTGTTAGATGCCTCTCCAACTAGATTATACTGCTTATTATCATCACCCTTAAGATGTTTTAAAGTCAACTTTTAGAGAAAAACTGATCCATTTGTTCAACACATATATATTTTTTAAATTTTTATTGAAATTCCAGTTAACATACGGTGTAATATTAGTTTCAGGTGTACAATTTAGTGAGTCAACACTTACATACAACACCTGGTGCTTATCCCCAGTGCATGTCTTAATCCCCATCACCTGGGTAACCCATTCCTGCACCCTCAACACATATTTTTGAGCACTATGAAATAAACCTTAATCTCAGTGCAAGAGATTCCACAGAGAACAAGATACACAAAGTTCACAGTCTCATAGGGTTTATGTTCTCATGTAATACCCATGTCTGCATCGTGTCTTCACTGAAAGTCAGTATTTATTTTTATTGACTGATATTATATCTTTAACAAAATATATCAAGTGAATTATAATGAAAGAAAATTAACTTTTGTCACCTCATTGGTATATGATATTGATCAATGAATAAGTGAATTAATTATTTTCATCAAATATGACTGTTATTAACATAGTTCTACTTTCATTTTAGGTTTGGAGTACGAGTCAAAATTTACATCCATGCTGGATTTTACTAAAACTATAACCTCATTTGTGGCAATTAGTTTCATGTAACATCCAGGTTCTACTAAAGGACATTCTGGAAGGTATTCTGACAAAGAGTGGAGCATTACTTGTTTTCATCTGACCGCTAATAATCAAATTCCAGCCAGTCTACAAACTTTGGTCAAAAGTAAGTGTCACTTAATTGTCTAATAAATTATTTTCTATGGTGTTTCTTCCCCTTATAGTTGTTTTTTTTCCTCACTATGAACTTTTCCCGCTTTTCAGTTTTTCCTTATCTTAGCAGTCAAGTTAGTGTTATAGGAAGGGTGTATTTCTTAACTGCAACCCAAAAGACTAAAAATAAGACTGACAGTGGAATTCTTAATAGAAATTTTTTTAAAAAATGGCAATTATCATTTTAAACAAAATAATTTAAAATATATAATTCTATGCCCACTGAGAATATCCTTCAAAGTAAAGGTGAAATAAAGACATGTCCACAAAATTATAGTGAAGAGAATTCACTAGTAGTAGATAGATACTAAAAGGAAGTCTTCAAGAAGAAGGAAAATACTCCTAGAAATAAATACAGAAAAGAGTAAAAGTGCTAAAAAAACTAAAGAATGGAAAAACATGTTATTTCAGCAGTATCCAAAAGAAGTCTTATGTAGTTATGCCAATGTCAAATAGGGAATATTTTAAGGCAAGAAGTATCACTAGAAATAAAGAGAGAGCAAAAAAATAAATAGAAGAAAAACATTTCATAATGAAAAAGGTCAATTTACCAAGAAGATTTAATAATTCTAAAATTGTGTGCATCCAACAATATAAGTTCCAAATATATACAGAACCAAGTGGCAAAAGTAAAAGGTGGAGTGCAAAAATCCACAATGAAGAAGATTTTAACACACATTTCTCATAACTAAGTCCAAGCAGGAAAAAAATTC
Organism: Ursus americanus; assembly: GCF_024610735.1. Lineage (NCBI taxonomy): Eukaryota > Metazoa > Chordata > Mammalia > Carnivora > Ursidae > Ursus > Ursus americanus. The sequence goes on along the minus strand of NC_142149.1, from coordinate 45,807,829 downwards.
AATAAGCACATAGAAGATCTATAGAAGTTATTAAGATATTTACCTAATTGATATATATGAAGTGCTGCAGAACAAAATAGATGAATGCACAGATTCTCTTGACATTCACATGAACATTTATCAAAGAGTATTGTAAAAAAATTTTATATAGACTGGAGTAAAAAGAAAATCTCAACAAATGTTAAAGTACTAGATAATTCAGAAAGTCCTTTGATCACAATGTAGTTAAACTGGAATTCAGTCATAAAAGATGACTAGAATATGTCCTTATATTTGAAAATAAAGCTATATATTACTAAATAATCCACAGATCAAGCGTTATACAGTAAAGCTATATATTACTAAATAATCCACAGACAATATTTTGAACTGAATTACAATTTTTTAAAAAAATCTAGTATTGCCTGCAGAGGCAGGCAAAATTGTTTAGACAGAAGGTATTACATTAAATGTATATATACAAAAAAAGAAAGGCTAAAAATGATTATTCTAAAGGAGTTAGATAATATCAATTCTAAGAAAATGGAAGAAAAACATAAAGAGCAGAAATTAAAATTTAAAATCTATGGAACACTAAATAGTCAATAAAAGTATTAAACAGCCAAAAGTTGATTTCTCTATAAATTATAGACTAATAGATTTGATACACTCCTAATAAGATCTACTAAGAGGGGCATCTGTGTGGCTCGGTCAGTTAAGCGTCCTACTCTTAATCTGGGCTCAGGTCATGACCTGAAGCTTGTGAGATCAAGCTCTGTGACAGGTCTGTGCTCAGCATGGAGTCCGCTTGAGATTCTAGGTCTCCCTCTTCCTATGCCCCTCCCCCACCCTTAAAACTATAATCTGTGTGACTATACAGATAAAGGAAGAAATGTTTTCTCTAAACAAAACTTCGTTCAAGCTAAAAGACATCACAGACCAGCTACAGAAAAACAAAAAACAAAAACAAAAAAACCCCCAAAACCAAAAAAACCCGAAAATAGTTTAAATTATGTTCTGTTTCAAGAAAACAAAGTAAGAGATTCATCTAGCATTCAGCAGTTAGAGATTAGGAATATAATAATAAAATTATTTATGGAAATCTGTATCAAAAACTGATTTTCAACCTTTCCAATTTCATGGCGGTCTCATAAATAGCTACCGTATTTTCATCCTTGCAGATGCGAGAATGCTCGATGCCTATCAAAAAGGAATGATGAGGCAGAACAGACAGATGAATTAGGGAAGACTTTTGAAAAAACAAATCAATACGAAAGACTTTCTTTAATAATAGAGTGTAAATCCAACCAGGAAGGCAGTTGTACCAGAGCCGCCTTGGAATTCCCCCAGGAAAGACAAGGCAAGAAGGAGTCAACACTTTAGGCTCAGCTGGTTCGAATTACTCTGGTGCGTCTGGGGCCACAGAGGTGGTCTCTAGTTGCCTGAAACCCATTCAGGGCAGAGAAAGCACCGGACTCCGCATCTGCAGCTCCGCACTTGCACCTGCATCGGGGAGCAGCTGTGGCTCCGCCTCCTTCCGGTCGGAGCGTAAATAGCCGGTTGCCGAAACTGCATCACATGGCGCGCCCGTCTCGTTTGTCCCACTTCCTGTCCTGCTGTGGATGTTTCGTAGCATGTCACAGAGACAAGGGTGAGTGCATTGTAATAAGGGATTTGGGGAGAGGGGGACCACGATCGTTCATGAGCTTTTGTGAACGTATATTGCTATAATGATGCTATTTTATTACTGGGTACTGCTGTGTCTCTTCCGGTACCTCCTGTAAGCATTAAGCTTTGTCAGAGGGGCTTAGGCATAGGAAAGGGCGTCATGTCCATGGGGTTCGGTACTCTCCACGGTTTCCGGCACCGCTGCGGTCCTGGCACGTTTGCTCCCCAGCAAGGGGACACGACCGTACGGGTGTGGGAGGGAGAGCTGGGTAAGACATAGTTGGGGCACGGACAGTGCACTGCTTGGTGTGTACGTGAAAACGTGCTTGTGGGAAAGTTGTCATTATCTTCAGATATCCTCTAGCTCCGGGAAGGGCAGTCTCTTCCCGGGTCTGAAGGCTCCCAAGAGAGGTCAGAACGTCATAATATACAGAAAATAACCAAGAACAATTAATACACATACCGAGTGTTGACAAGGGTGTGGAGGAACTGGAATTCTCATACATTTGGGAAGACAGTTTGGTAGTTGCTTTACAATGTAAACATTTACCTGCTTTGTGACCCAGTGATTCCACAGTTAGGGGTCTCTCTACCCAAGGGAAGTGAAAGTGTAACTCCATACAGATATTTGTACACTCGGATGATGTATATAGCTGGTGTATTTCGGATAGCCAGGATTTTGTAAACCATCTAAATGTATGTCAGCAGGTGAGTGAATGAACTGATGGTGGTAAAGTCATGTAATGGAATACTGTTTGTTAACACAAAGGAGCAACAAGTGAATGTGCACGTGAATGAACAACACCATGAATGAGTCTCAGAATAATTACGCTGAAAGAATCCAGTGCATGCCATATGTCTATATTTCATATAATTCTAGAATTCTTATAAATTTGTAAAATATATGTAAAATTGTAGAAAATGCAATCTAGGATGACAGAAAAATGTTCAGTGGTTTCATGGGGATGGGGTGAGTGTTAGGGAAATGTCAATGGCAAGGGGATCATGTAACTCTTTGAGGTGATGCATTTGTTTGCTATTTTTGTTGTCAGTTTCCTGATTGCAAATTTTATTAGTTTCCTAGGGCAACTATAATAAATTACCACAAACTGGTTGGCTTAAAGTAACAGAATTTTATGACGTCAGTTCTGGAGACTAGGAGTTCAAACTCAATGTGTTCCAGGGTCATGCTTCCTCTGAGGTCTCTACGGGAGGATCCTTCCTTGCTTCTTCCAGTCTGTAATAGTCCTGGGTGTTTCTGGCTTTGGGGCAACATCCCTGCAGTCTCTGCCTCCATCTTCATATGGCCATCTTCCCTGCATCTGTGTCTTTTTCCAAAGTTCCCACTTCTTAAAGGAAGGGGAAAATGAGGGGGGGGGGGCATCAGAGGGGAGACGAACCATGAGAGACTATGAATTCTGGGAAACAATCTGAGGGTTTCAGAAGGGAGGGGGGTGGGGGATGGGTTAGCCCGGTGATGGGTATTAAGGAGGGCAGGTATTGCATGGAGCACTGGGTGTTATACACAATGAATCATGGAACAGTACATCAAAAACTAATGGTGTACTGTATGGTGACTAACATAAAAAAAAAAACAAAAAACACTAGTCATATTGGAATTCCAATACGACCTCATATTAACTAATTACATCTGCAGTTACCCTATTTCCAAATAAGGTCACATCCTGAAAAAACAAATATTTCAACATATCTTCTTAGAATTTGACCAATATATGTTTATTTACATACTCAGAACTTATCAAATTGTATCCTTCAACATGTGTGGTTAATTGTATGTCAATTAAACCTCAATAATCTGTTCAAAGTTGCTGAAAAGAGAGTCCTATAAGCAATACACTACAGTAGGCCAAATTCTAGATCAGGGGAATGAAACATGAGAGACTATGGACTATGAGAAACAAACTGAGGGCTACAGAGGGAAGGGGGGTGGGGGAATGGGATAGATCGGTGATGGGTAGTAAGGAGGGCACATATTGCATGGTGCACTGGGTGTTATACACAACTAATGAATCATCGAGCCTTACATCGAAAACCGGGGATGTACTGTATGGTGACTAACATAATATAATAAAAAATCATTATTAATAAAAAAAAAAGAATTTTTACAAAAAAAAAAAACAGCATAATAAGAATAGGCTGTGTATCATATGAAGGAAATTGAAAGAAACATTCAAGACACCGGAGTCATCCCATTAGAAGTTCCCTCAGGAGAGAAGAGAATGCTGTCAGGAAGATGAAGCATCATGATTTTATCCACAGGGTGTCCATTACATGGGTGAAGTGTGGCAGGCTTACTGCTTAGAAGACATTCAGTTAAAAAGGGTCATAGGCAACACCAAGTTTTGAAAGTACAAAATAATAGCTATGTTTTCAAAGTGTAAAGGGTCCTTTAAATTTACAGAAATGTGTTTCAAATACCCACCCAGAGGAAGGAAATAGGAGCATTGGCATATTTAAGTATCTTTACAAATTAACATATTCAAATGTTAATTAAAATTCAAATAAATAGATTTAATAAGAAAATGTATATTTTAAAATAAGAGATTTAAGCACGGTGGCCATTGAAATAATTTTCATATAAATTTCTGAATACATTTTAGAAATTGGCAGAGTGAAATTTAAAATAGCTTTTATTTGATTCAAAAATTGTATTTCTTTTAGTAGGGTACATTCGAAGACTAAAATATATTGTTGAATATGACTTAATTAGACAGTACCTGCAGTGATTTAGTACAATTTTTTTCTTACACTGGACATAGAAAAATAAGAAAAATCAAATATAATTATGTTTTCTGGTATACAAACCTATTCAAAACTGCATCTAGGTTCATTTTCTAGAAATACTTGAAATAGGGGAACGATTTCTTCTGAAAATTGCTGAATTTTTAAAATCATTATTAGCATTTCTGCCCATTAATAATTACCAAACCCTTTTTTTCCCTTCAAGACCTCCTCTGTTCTAATTTTATGATGTTACTCCTAAAATCTTTGTGTATCTACTAACCTAGTTCTTGGTCTGGTAGTGAATTTATTTTCTAATTACAGGTGGCCTGGTTTAGGTCAGACAGTGATGGGTCTCCACCTATATTCTGAGTCAGAAATGAAGTCTTATCATCCTGGTGTGCTAGCATGGAGTACAGTGAGCTATCCAAAGATACACTTTTTTTCCTAAATGAATTGAAGCCAAGGGGATGAGTGTCTAGCTCTCATTTGGTTGGAGGTCTAGTGTGGAACCATGCTGAGCTGATCACTGAATGAGTCTTTGTGGAACATCCTTCCATGTGCCACTTTCACTGGACAAAAATCCCTTGGGGGTTACATGAGAATAAATGGAAAAAAGTATTTTACCTTTATTAGTCTCATGAGACTAAATTTTCGATTCAGCATTATTTTCTTTTCCTAGTTCTTCTAAACTTTAGTGATCATGAAAGTCAATTTGTTCCACTTCTCATTCATTTACCAATGGAAAACAATCCTTTGGGGCCCTTTTAAGATTACATTAAATGTAGTTATCTGGTTTCAAGTGAGTAAGACCCTAATTACTTTTGAAAGAAGGTGCCTGAATGATATACCTTCAACCTACATCCAATTTGTTTTACTCAGACAACCATCAAGGAAAATATTCAGTGACAGAAATACAATGTGTAGTCTAATTTGGTAGGGAATGAATATTTTCTGCAAGGCTAATTACAACCTCCTGGAAAAAAAGACTAATCTCTTGTCACTGACACAGTAGGTCAATAACTATATTTACATTCCCCATTGGCACCTGCTATGTTTTCTGGTAATCAACTCACCAGTAGATAGGACATACTTACCATGCAAAATGTGGTTTTAAATGTACTATTACATTTTATTTTTTTATTAAAACATTTTTAATTTAAATTCAATTAATTAACATGTAATGTATTATTTGTTTCAGGGATACAGTCTGTGATTCATCCGTCTTATATAATACCCAGTGCTCATTACAACACATACCCTCCCCAGTGTCCATCACCCATGTACTATTACCTTTTATTTATATCTATTTTTCTTTTTCTTTTTTTTTTTTAAAGATTTTTTATTTATTTTATGTGACAGAGAGACAGCCAGCGAGAGAGGGAACACAGCAGGGGGAGTGGGAGAGGAAGAAGCAGGCTCACAGCGGAGAAGCCTGATGTGGGACTCGATCCCGGCACGCCGGGATCACGCCCTGAGCCGAAGGCAGACGCTTTAACCACTGCGCTACCCAGGCGCCCCTATATCTAGTTTTCAAAGCAAGCACATAAGCTAAACTATTTATTTTCATTCATTAATTAAATTTAGGTACAGAGAACTCATGAATTCATCTAAACAAAACATAAATTACAACTAGCGCTAAGACTAAGCAAGTTTTATTGCAGCAAATACTGCTATAAAATCTGCAGTTTAGTGTGAAACTGTGATTAATGCCCATGTTTGCCAGGTAATACCTAGGGAAGTTGTTTGGTGGGGTTGTTTGTTTGTTTTTATTGACATTGGATTTCTAGTCCTTGTCTATGAGAAATTGAAAGATTTTTATATTTCTTTTATTTTTGCTTGTTTATATTCTTTTTACTTTTTCTGGTTTAGTCTCAGAGACTGATTTGGTCTTACAGCCATCAATCATGTGTGAATGTACGTCTGCATGATAGCAAAGGAGTGACTTTTCCTTCCTTTGAGTATTAACCTTAATGTGTCTTATTTTAGTTTTCGTTTTCCCTTGGGCAATGTTCTGAGTGCATACTTGATGTCTACAAATTCTCTTGCAAAACTACATGTGGCTCCTTTCAAATTGAGTCTTCCCCTCCCCACCCTCCCAAAGATAATTTCAAAAATTTGATCAGAAGTCATAAACTGGCAGCCTGTAAGCCAAATTCATTCAGTAGATGTGTTTCTATTGCAATGACTGTTGTGAGTTGTATTGTTTTGTTTTTACCTCTGTAGTATTTTTTAATTGAATAACTTTTAAAAATTGGGAAATTTCATGTAACCTGGCTTTTGAAAATTGTGGGATTTGCCAACATGGAGTTCACTTTCTACAGGGAAGAAATCTTCTGGAGTCGAGTCCTTTTAGCCATGGCAAGTACACATCAGTTTACCATAGATTTCAACAATCATGATTTTTCTTATCTTGGCTCGTTTCATTCGTGTATTACTTGCTTGGTCCAAGTAGCCATTTGAGAGTGTAATATGTGATTAATATGCATTCAAAGAGCATATATATTGGAGTACCATGCTTGTGCTTATGGCTACAGTTTGGCTTAGTTTCCACTAAATGACGTAGCTGCTTGACAGACAAAAGCAGTGCTCTGAGAAAGCGTCCTTTATATGGTCATAGTTTACTAAAATTCAAAGTGTTTTACCTATATAAAAATAGCTGTTTATTAAATATAAAGGCAAATATGGATAAAACATATATACATTTCCATTACAAGACAAAATGACGTTAAAGCAAAATGTGAGGGGCGCCTCACCCTGCAGTTGGTTAAGCATCTGACTGGCTCCGGGCACAATCTCTGAGTCCTGGGATCGAGCCCCCACATCAGGCTGCATGCTTGGTGGGGAGTCTGCTTCTCCCCCTCTCCCGTTGCCCCTCCTGCTCACTCTCTCTCTGTCTCTCAAATAGTCTTTTAAAAATAAAAGAAAGCAAGATGTGAAAATAAAAATATATAAGTCTAGTTTTAACTTGCCCACTATGAGTGAAGTTTGTTTTTTCTTACTGGTTTATGAAGACAGATTTACTTTCAAGTATACCTTGGCTATATACAGCCCTGGGGCAAGTCTTGTCTCTCTCCCCTATGCAGTAGTTCTTCTGCTGTTAGCCAAGTGCCAGAACCCACCCACAGAGAGCACAGCAGTACCGGTTTTACCTCTGAATCTCAGAACTGAGACCAAGTCCTCACTGAATCTGTAGGGACTGAGCTGTGTCTCATTCTTCTCCTGTCATCTGACTCAGAAGCTGCCCTTCAGGGTGGTAGCTGAGCCCACTAAGGTTGGCATGTCATACCAAGTCTGCCATCTTCTTGCTGTCTCTCTCTCCAGCTTCTCTTTGTGCCTTATCCCAGTGCTCCGCTCTCTTTACCCTGAATGCTCACATGAAATCTAAACCCTTCCAACCCTACATCTTCCATTGTTACATTTCTAAGTAGCAAAGCATCAAAACACAGCTGTTTCTCGAGAAGTTTTTAATGATACTCTCTTGTATGCTTTAAACAGGATTAAACAGTGTTAAACAATTTTTTAAAACTCGGTGTAATTTTTTTTTAAAGCATTTTCTACTTCATCTTTCCCATAGTGCTAAGGGATGTAGGGACACAGCTGCAATCTTCATTTGCTCCAGCTCTACCTTTGTTGTTATTGCTGGGTTTCCCCAGATGCCTCCTCCTGTCTACAGTGGCTCTCCCTACTACTTTTCATAATGAGTTTGGTTTTAGTATTCTCTGTAGGTGTCACCGATGTCCTAAGTGGCCTTGAGAAGAACTCCATGAAAGGAGAGGATGTCTGAAGTGGAGGAGAAAGGGACGCCATTGAAGTTAATCACACGTGATGGCGATTCAACCTTCCTGTAATTAGTATTAGTTGCTAGAATGAAGCTGAGAGTAGAGAGGAAGACAAATAGTGATCCTTTCGTAAAATCACAATATAGGTAAAAATACAACTTTATTTCTATCAGGGCAAGGTGTACGTAGAAACATCACATAATCCCTGATACTTTGTGTAGCTGATGAAGTGAAATATGCCTGATTTCAAATCACCACTTCAGCACATGTTTTCAATATGTGTTTTCATCTAGAACTTTTATTTCTTGAAATCGAGATGTCAGGGAGTGGCCAAGCAGGATGATTAGCTCAGATCATTTAAGGAGTAGACCTTGGGCAAACTTGTTAACATTTTGAAGATAATTTTTTTTTAAATATAGCTTTATAATAATGTGGATTGAAATAATAGAAGCACTTCATTTTAAAAATCGAACATATCTGTACTTTAATGATTTTTCTTCAGTATTGCAAATTAAATTTTTATTTGTAGAATTTAGTAAAAGCAGAGTGGGGCATAGTACTTAAGCCTACAGTCTTATTCAAATTAAAATACCCAGATCTTTTAATTGATTATATCACTTAGAAAGGGTGTGATCTAATTAGTAACGTTGCTGTGCCTGGTTTTCTGATTTGAGAGATGGAAATGATAATAGTCATATATTAATACTAACTTAATGAAAAAGAGGCCTTGCAGATGGGAAATACTCCTATCCATTTGACTAATGCCCTGATTTAGTTAATTCTAGGTCCTTCTTGCAATTAACAAATATTTACCAGCACGTAGGTGTTCTGGTGCCTGCTATGGAATGTGTACTGGGTAGACCTCCCATCTCTCCTCATGTGACTGCCTGGTAGGTGGCAGGGTAGAGGAGCCCCTTATTACTGGGCTGCAAAGAGGAGTTCATGGGGAATTTGGCGTTGACAAAGCAGTTACTAAGAATTTCTTATCTTCCAATCCCATGTCAGTTCCCACGGTTTATTGTCTCCGGTCAATATTATTTGCTGTGGATTAGGTACACGTGGCTTTTATTATTTTGCTAGTAATGTGGACATTTTCCTTCTTTACACATTGGCAAATGTACATCATGTTCTGTTTCCTGATGGCCTCAAATGTCTCCACTAATTCCTTAATGTAAAAGTCAGCAGTGGGAACAAGGCTGACCACAGTACTATGTCAGGAGGAATCCTAAAATTCCTAAGAAAGATGACATAAAGGTATTGTAGCTTATTCAAGAAGAGCATGGGGATTGGAATTGTATCCCAGTTTGAACACAGAAGCTTCCATTGGGTGACTAGCTGGGCTTCTTTAAACAAATCAATCAAACTTATCTATGACTGATTTTTCTTGTTCTTAGAATAAGGCAAATCTGGACAGATAGAGAGTGATGTTGGATAGGCGAGGAAAGTTAATATATGAAAAGCACATAGCAAAACACCTGGCATACAGTACTCATCCAAGGAATGATAACAAACCTTATCATCATCAAAATCATCTTGGGGATAAAGATCAACATTACAATGACTTGCAATTTTATGCCTTTTAAGGCCTGGCTTTTCAGAGATTCTGTTACCCTGTTTCAAGTCTTTTATTTACAATATTAAAACAAGTGGTGTTTTGGGTTTTCTCTGTACGAACCAGCTTTAAAAAGTGGTAACGAGATTGGTAGATCATAGGATGTGAAAGGGTGAGCCATCATTCTAAATGGTGTATCCACATTTCATCAAAAGAAATTGAGATGTAATGTTTTTCCTGCTTTAATCAATATAAATATCAAAGTCAATATTTGCATTCTTGAAATAGAAGCAGACAAAGGACCCTAACACTTCCCTGGTAAGGTGGCCATTAAGTTCCAGTTAGCCTGAAATAGGCCCACATTATGTTTGTTTTCCTGGTATCCTTATTATCGGTGTCCCTTTTACTCTTAAAAGTTCAGTTTGGAAAATAGTATATAACTTACATGGTTGCAACATAAAATGGTAGACTTGTTAGGCTGTGGCAAATTTATGTAGCAAACTGAGAAAGGCACCTGACTGTCCAAATGTGATTTTTGAAATTCTGCTACCTACCTGTCTGACATGAGGACCTCCATAGTTCTCCTGGATCTAGTTGAAAAACTTTGTTATTCTGAGAACCTCCAACATAGGAGGAAGAACTGTAAACCTAAAAGGTGATGTCGTGATTGAGATCTAGTGGTTTTAGTGATTGACTAGGATTTAATGCTTTGATGGAGATCAGATTCCCATATGAAATAGTTTTTTTGTAAACCACAGTAAAGTGCTCCATGCATATCCCACTTAAAACATATGAACTTGACTCAAAAAGAAATCAAGGTTATTTTATGAACTAATAATTGTTAAAATACTTCCCATTCTGATAGCCCTACTGCTGCATTTAATTGCCAAAGTACATGTTCTTGGGAACGCATGGACAGATTTTGATTTTTTTTAATAAAAGATAATTATCCCAGAGTCACACAGAAAAGCATCTCTTTTATTTTAGACAGAGTCACAGTTTTAAAAAAATGAGTAGTTACATTCACATTCAATGTGTATTAACTTTTTAGAGACTCTTAATATGTTTGTATTTTCTTTCTATTCCTTCCAGGCAAACTCTTACCTTCACTACCTATCCACCTGTTCTCTAGCTAGTATTTTTATTTATTACTTACAGCTCACTTACTTGATCCCAAAGAAAGATCAGATTTAATTGGGAAATTGAGCAGAAGAAATGCACTGGCTTAGAAGCAAGCAATGGATACTAGCCAACTTTAGGGAGTTAGGCGGCCTTTCGCTTACAAAAGTTGTGGCCAAGAGGCAGGTAAACTACTCCGTAGTCATCGTCTAAGGAAGTACTGCCTAATAGGGTTCTTCTGTACTTGCAATTAACCATCTTGCTGTGGATCGAAGGTAGAGTCCCTTTATGTCAAAGCTACACTCTGCTATGGAATGTTAAAGTGAAGTTCCATCACACTTACAGTATTAAATCCTGCACAGGATATGTCTGGGAGTTGTAGGTGCCAATCACCCACCCACTCTACCCCACACTCCCACCCACAGGGCTGCTCTCCTGCTTTTCCCACCTGGGTTGAAAGAGCTACCAAATCATACTCATGGATAAACAATGCCATATACAATTACTCCTCAAAACTTTCTATTTTTCTGAAATATTTGATTTTATTCCTTCTGTTGTTTAAAATCTTATCTCTGTATGTAATAATAAAAATAGAAGTAAAAGACAAGATTTTCCTTCATCTCCATTTATATGTCACTAACACTGGAAATTTGGTTCATTCAAAGCAATTCATTGTATAAAAAGGTATTTATTTGAAGTCTCTTATTTAGGGTCTTCCATATTGCTCCATGTGGGATAAATGTTCGAATTTTCCATTTTTCTTTCCACGTTATTATAGGGACATCAATGAAATTGAAATCTTGGTTAAAAGTACATCATTTAAGTAAATTATAGGGACAAATGAACTTTTGGGTAGAATTACACATTTTAAGTAAGTGAATACAATTTACAATTGGTACGGGCGGACTGTTTAGATAACTACATTGGAATTTTAAAATCTGATTAGCTTATTCATGTACAAACCCAACTCCTCTCTTTTATGTTGAGAATTCTTGTTATGCTTTGACTTGCTCTGGAGATTCACATGAAGTCCTTGGACTTTAAATAATTACTTCACTTATACTAACTCACGTATACTAACTGCAAGTCTATGTTGTAGTCTCTCCTGAAAGAGTTCTCTAAACCTTACAAAACGTTCTTTCTCTGATTTAACTACACAGAAATGCCTTACCGAGAAATGTGAGTATAGTTTTCTTTTTTAAAAAGGGAAAATCTTTTCTCACAAAAGAACAAAGCCATGAATCTATAGAATATCCCTTCAAAATATTACTGTTATCCAACAGTATAATTGTATACTTTTTGGACTAAATGTATATATCAATATAAAAAGAGCATATAGGTTTATGTGTAGATACTCCCATTTAAGTCACTCAAAAAATAGTTTCATGTCATGAAGAACATACGTAAGGCGTTTTCAACATATATGATTAATTACGAGGCTTTGAGTCCACAGATAGAAATATCACCAGAAAACTGTAAAATCTCAGTAAAGATACAAAACCACAAATGCTTTTACACCATCTACTTCATGAGAAGTATCTTCTAGTTTCAGCTAGAATAAACATAAGAAAAATATTTTGACAAATACAATTCTAATTCTGGTCTAAAGGGATGTAAACTACATCTCCTACATCTTAATTATAGTTGGATCCTTTAGGGTAACTACTAGATGACTTGGAGGCTGTCAGTTTCTACCGGAAATGAGAACAAAGTATCTTTGTTTGTGTCAAAGATGTGGTTTTATCATTTAGAACCAGAAATAGCTTTAGAAACAATTAGGCCTGTTTTCCAATGCCTGTGCATTTGAATATTAACCATGCAAAAAGCAAAATGTTGACTATCTCAAACTCCAAAATTTAAATAGGAGATATTTTTTTCCAATAGGATAATTCCTTCATCTGCATGATACATTTTATATAAAACATACCACTAGTTAACTTATCAAGGCAAAGCTCAACTCAAATGCTATGGTGTTGGATTGGAGAAAGCTTTTTTAAAATGACAAAAAGCTCAAAAATATATAAATAGCTGTGTTTAATTACATTAAAGTAAAACTGCATATAAACTTCTACAAACAAAAGATAAAACTGGAAAAAATTATAATTCCTTTAACAGTTAAGGAATTCATATTCTTAACATGTCCAGCATCCATGTGAATCAGTTGGGAAAAGACCAATGTCCAATGAAGGATTGGGAAGATGACATGCATGTGGGGAAAATCTCATCCTCACTTATACAAATTGAAACTCAGCTATGTAACATACCTATCCTATTCCTATAGTTAAAAAAAAAAATTACACAATGTGTCAATGGGGTGTCAGGAAAGCATGCATTCTCATGCGTTGCTGGTGGAAATATAGATTAATACAATACAATAGGCAGTTTGGCAATATTTCTCAAAATTGAAATGTATAATTCATTTTGCTTAATAATTCCCCTTCTAGGAATTTATCCAGTGACATACATGCTATCTAAATGACATCTGTGCAAGATTTATTTGGAAATAAATGTCCAACTGGTCAAATAAATTATAACACATTTCTATAGCCATTAAAATAAGGAAGATCCTGTGCTGATACGGAACGAAGAGTGTGTGCGTCCCCAGGTGTGTGTGTGTGCGTGCAAGCACACTTGTCCATGGAGCTAAGTGATAAAAGTTGAAACTAATTTGTAGGACAGAATCATTGTGTTAAAAATAAAGGGCAGGGAAGCAAAAAGAAATCATGCTTCAATATCTTCGCTTGGGAGATATAATTGTTTGGCTGGGATACTTCCGGCAGCAAGAGACAGAAGGGAGATAGACTTTAAATTCTTGTGCTGTGTATCTTGAAATTTGTGCTGTGTGTGTATGTGTGTGGGTGCGTGTGTGTGTTAACTTTGATAGTATTTTGATTTTTAAAAGTATTTACTCAATGTTGTCTTTAGGAATTTGAATTATTCTTACTCTTCTAAATTTATTTTGTTGCTCACTAAAGAAAATCTGATGCATGCCCATACTAACAAATCTTATTTCTTTATAGGCTCATAAAGCAGGGTTTTTTTCCCCTAAGACAATAACATGATGCCTAAAAAACTTAGTGAAACACAAGACATAGGGTATATGACCCTGCTCTTCAACTTATTACATATATACCCATGGGAGGTCACTTAAGTTCCATTTCCTCATTGTTAAATAGCCAAAACTTGCTCTAACATACAATACTGTAAAAGTCCAAAGACATAACATATGTAAAATTGTTTTGTAATCAAACAAGGAATACAAGTGTAAATTATAGGAAAAGTAAATTTTTTCAGAAGGAAACCAAAATAAAGCATGTATTTAGGATACATCATCAGCAAAATCGGTACATTTTCCTATTTCCTTACTTTTGCCTCTAGGCACAGATATCCTCATCCCAGCCTGTATCAGATGAAAGTTTAACTGTACCTGCTTCTCTTTATCTATCAAGAACTGTTAATAATTTAATTGTGCCTTTGTGTTTCCTTCAAATCTCTCCAGACTGCCTCCTTTTGTATTAAAAAAAGCATAGTATTAAGGAGGCCACGTATTGCATGGAGCACTGGGCGTTACACGCAAACAATGAATCACGGAACACTACATCAAAAACTAATGATGTATTGTATGGTGACTAACATATAATAAAAAAATTTAAAAAAAAATTAGGTGAGAGTAAGGAGATAAGGTATGTGTTTAACTAGAAACATCAGAGGTCTTTGCAAACATGCAAAAGTCTCCTGTTGAATTTCAGTTTTTAGCATTTAACTTCTTAATGTGTATTCTTAGAGAAGAAAACTAATGAGTGAGGAGGAGGAAGAAAAGGAACAGGAGGAAATGTGTGTTTATTAGCTCCCCTGAATCCCAGATTAGGGGTATTAATGTACAAGGGGTATCAATGTATAAAATTTAAAAATAAATAAAGCATAGTAGGTTAATTTCTATACCCAAGTGAAATACATATCTACATGTTAATGATTGCGAGGTTAAATCCCTTAATAAGACATTTTATGGCTCTTTTCTGTAACTATGTCAGATTTCCAGGGGAGCTGTTTCAGGACAGGTTGGCCTTAAAGAATAAAGGAAGATGTGTGAGTACCTTAGTGGGCTGAAGAGGAACTCGACTCTTATGTAAAAGTAGTTAAGTCTGGAAATTGAAGCAACTGTAGGCATTTCATTTTTCTTAGATACAGAATGTTCTAGATGAATGTCAAATTTCTGAACGAAAATGACCTCGCCTGATGAAAGATTGAAACAATATCACCATTTAAGTGCAACATGATTTTTAATGTCTTTCATGAAAATCTCATTTTACTGGAAATGGCACTAGAGCTGTGAGAAAGCTACATACAGTATTTAAAATAAAATATCTAAGTGATCTTGCAATGTATTAGGACAAGTTTTAACATAAATTACACTATTAAAAAAACCTTTAGAATGTATTATCAGGCCTTCACTACCCCACTACAACTTCTGCTATTTTCAAGCAATTTCTCAGAATAATAAAACTTTTTGAGAAGAAGCAAGTTCATCATTGAAATAACTACAATAGAACTTTCTTTGGGTAGACAGAACAAATAATAGACCTGAGAACCAATTAAATATGATTGTTCAGGCACATTAATATTGGGGAATACTTACAAGTTTTTAATTTTCCCTTTCCGTGATTGGTAGCATTTATCTATTGAGTGGAGTTTTGGTTTGGGCAGAATGATTCCTGGGGAGGAGACCGATAATAGTCAAACGCAGGAGGACTTATAGGGCATTGGGATCCATCCAAACTGGCTTCCAAGAATGGAAAAGCAGGAACACTGAGATAAATACTCAGGTACTGTTATGACGTAAGTTGGGTCCTAATTACAGCCACTGATTTCATTCAGTCTTACAGTGGAAACCTAACTACTTTTACAGTACCACATCAGAAAGTTTAGACAGCAGATGTATTTAATGCAACTTCATTTTAGCAATGGGGCGATAAAATTATTGTTTCTCTTGAAGGGAACTGGAAATTAGGAGAAGGGAGATTTAGTTATTATTTTTTTCATTGATAACATATGACGCTATATCAGAAATAAAGCCCGAACTGGAGGAAATCACTTGGTTGCTGTAATAGTAGCTGATCACTGCACTTTTGATTATCAGTTTCTGAATCACAGATAGCTTGCTTACTTTGTTACTGTTGTCTTACTTGGTGTCTCCAGTCAGTGTCTAATCAATCTCTGACAATCCATTTTCTAGGTGATCCTTAGAACCACCAGCCATCTCAGCTTTATGAGTATTTCCCTTGTAAACATGGTTTGAAAGGAAAGAGTTGGCTTGGTGTTCAACAGAAACAAAAGTGTTATGTTTATTTTTGTCATAGAGCAAGTTCTTGCTATTCATGAAAGGTATGTCTTGAATTCATAAATACCATTCTTTTAGAGAGAGATGCTGAGTCAGTGGCATACTAGCACGAGTGACCAACATAATGAGTCCCTCCCACAGCCCAGCCTTGCGGTTCGCATATCCGTAGGGTACTTACATACATTACCTCAAGAAACCCCTATAACAATCCTATATTGTAAATATTATTATCAATGTATTTTGTATCATAGACCTCGGTGTTGACTGTGAGAAGTACAAAAAGCATTTTATTTTATTTTTTTTTTAATGATTTTTTATTATATTATGTTAGTCACCATACAGTACATCCCCGGTTTCCAATGTAAGGCTCGATGATTCATTAGTTGTGTATAACACCCAGTGCACCATGCACAAAAAGCATTTTAAATCCTAAAATCAAAATATATATAATAGATTCAGTAATCCTTTTTTATTAACTCTAAAAACGTTGTTCATCTTCTGAGTCATGAACTGTTTGAGAATCTGATGAACTAACATCATCAGATGATCAAGCATCCAGTGCCCATTACCTATAAATTATAAAGATCGATAAATATTCCCAAAGCTTTAAGATTGATATTTACATACATTTCATGGTTTCTAAGGTGACCCTAAGTCTTTGTTCTTCCACTAAATATTGGTGACATAAATGGCAGCAAATCACCCATAGTTTGTATCTGGATTTTTGAAATTATCACTCCCTATCTGTTTCTGCCCCGTTTTTTTCTAAATGCACTATCCTCCTACAGACAGCCATGCAGAGCACTCAGTGTCTGCCTATTTGAAGATGTAACACACTTTTCTCTGGTGTACATGCTGGCAAATGGAATCTTGCATCACGAAGTATGTGCATATTTAATTTCCCTAATTAATTTTCCTTCCAAACAGGTTGTATACCAATTTGCATTTTCATCCCCAGTTTAGGAATGCCCATTTCTTTATACTCTCACTTACACTTAAAATTATCCAACAATTAATAATATTTAGTTGATTTTTTAAAAAAATCCCATTGCTGTTTTATGGTACAATCCTGATTATTAATGGGACTGCACATGTTTTCATAAGGATTTTTTCATAATTTTGTGTCCCATTGTATAGGTTTTTCTGTGAATTTGCTATTTGTATCTTTATCCATTTAACCTTATTTACTGTTTTGTCATTTCCTTATTAATTTGCTTGTCTTTGATTTCCTTTATGGTATCTTTTGTCATGCAGAAGACTGTAAAGAACGTTGAAAAGGCAGTTAACTTGTAGCATGAGCATACAAGTTAAGCATAATTCTTGATAGAAATACAACATGAGAAATCCAAGAGCCTGTCAAAACATTTCTTTATCTTCAATATTGGTGATAGTCAAAGGTTTCAGAAGATAACTCCTAAAAGAATACATGCATATATTCCTCCTTCTAAGTTCTAATCTTTACAACTATCTTAGGTATAACATCAATCCTATGTGAATGAGAATAAAAAATAAAGAAATGTGGCTTGAAGAATGTTGAGTAATCTCTCATTTTAAAAATCTTACCTTCTGTCTTTCATCAAGTCTCTGATTCTAACATGTTTCACTAAATTGTCATTATTACATTATTTTCAATTTAAATAATCCTGACTGTGGTTGAATGGATTTTGATTGAAACACCAATTTCAAGGATCAGTGTTAAGGGGGATTTAAGTCTCGGGATGAGTATAATAGGAGGACAGAATGTACATGAGAGCCTGTGGTCACAGTTGGTAACCATAAGAAAGTCCAAGGCAATGCAGAGAGTGACTTTGGTGTGTCTATGATGGTGTCTAAGGCATAAGCAAGGATATTGTCAACAGTGGGAAGTTTGGATTAGAGGGTAGCGATGAACTTCATGTAAATTGACAAGTGGGCCGGATGAGAAGTGATGAGAGCTTGAACTCATATCGAAAGAGTAGATCGAGGGAGGAGACAATAGTTTTAGTACACACTTAATAGAGGAATCCTCCTTCTACTTCCCCAGTGAGCCTGGCAGGGAAATGGGTCTTGGATAAGATAAAAAGTCCGAACAGGTCAGGTGGGGGAAGTTTCCTCCAGGGTTCTTTGTAACTGGGATAGGGTAACTTTTAGAGATATGTTCCTGGCTCAGCAGTAGACTCCTTTCTTAGTCTCACTTTGTGTGTTGGGGTGTGTGTGTAGGGGAGGCAGCATGATTTGAAAGTGTCTGATTGAAGAAGGGGAAGAAACAATGCTCTAGAATCCAGAAGTACTAACTCCGGTGTTGAGAAATAACGGCCAGTGATCAAGCAGTTAGGCAGATGTTTCCCTATCTTCTTATTTGTTTAGACTGAGGGTCACGCTCACTGCTCATTGACTAAATCCTTCTCACGGAAATTTTTTGTTTGGTCTGCACAAGACTTAACTATTTTAAGTCAACATATAAGAAATTGTACATGAGGATTCCTGGCTTCTGTGTAAGAACTGGAAGCTCTGGAAACCTGGTCTTCGTTCCCATGTGGCGGCAGGCAGTGGAGCTGAAGAGTCGTTTCTTGATGGAATTTTAGTGCTCACTTCTTCATTCTCACCACACAGCTTGCTTCTTACGCATGGCCTGTTCCACTGAGATTTGTGGTGTTCTTTCTCTCCTCTCCTCTCCTCTTTCTCTTCTCTCCCTTTCCACTCTCTCCTGTCCTCTCTTTCCCCTCCCCTCCCCTTCTCATCTCTTCTCATCTCATCTGCCTGATTTCAGTAAGCAGTTTGGAGACTTCAGGATAAGATAAGGCTCAGCGTTAATCTTTGGGACACAGAGGAGTGTGTGTGTGTGTGTGTGTGTGTGTGTGTGTGTGTGTGTGTGTGTAAATATATATGCATGTACATCTGATTCAACCGTTACCAATAAATAAAAGATAAAGATCTGTAACTTACCCTTATACTCAAAGAGAAGCCTTTCATGCCTTAGATGCTTCTGTGAAATTAGCAGTGTCAAACCCATTGCCTCACGGCTAATATTATTTGGAGGTACGCGAAGGACCAGAGATAACCACAAAATGACCCACTAGGAGCCTGCACCACAACTGCCACCAGAGGGTCCTTCTAGACTGATAATTCAGACCTAGTGTTACATCCTAAAGACAAGAGGGATTTGTGTCAGGGAAGGTCTAACCTCGCTAGTAAGGAGGAGATTGTGCTAATGGTGGCTGGAGATTCTAAGGCAGAAGTTAGAAGTAAGCACTCTCAAAGGCAGGGGACTTGAGGATAGGAATTTTCAGGATTTACTGAAAGACTCTCTGGAAGCTGTTAACTCTTCACGTGTGTTACCCTTGAACTTTGGCAAAAGTTCTGTACTGTGTACAGTTCTGTGTGTTTTAATTTAATAAATTAGTTTTGGTATTTTTATGTGCTTATTGTACAGGCATGGCAGCATTGTTGGCACACATATTTTAGTTAAGCCCCCTCAAGGATGTTTTCGTCCTTGTTTGTATTCCATAGTGTGCTATGGATGTGCTATAATTTAAGTAACCCATGTTTTCTCGCCTTTTCTTAAACAGTGTGGGAATGGAGAACAAAAACATCTTTTGTTGGTACTATGCCACTCCCGGAAAATGGACATTTTTGTAAGACAACCTACTGTAAAAGGACATGCTTCTTATAGTGTGTGTGACAGTGATCCAGTGGCTCACGCTATTCGAGCCCCTTCCTGGTTACTCTCAGAGCTACCTTATCTATGGCACAGAGATTGGAAAATGCTGCATCTGTGTATAATTTTCTTTTCCTAACATGACCCTTTCAAAAATTGTTATATCCTTGATAGTCTGCAAGGTTGTGTTGTGAGAGACAAAATACCCAGCTAGGAAAAGACACGTGTTCCACTCTGACAGCCATATCTGTTTTTGTGTTACGTTGACTTACCTTCCTGGTGGAGAGTCCATGCTCATCTGATTCTCTGAGTACATTCTGTTATCCGTATTGATAGAACTACATAACTGGACCAACGTGGAAGCAAAGGAGAAAAGTGTTCTGGAACCACCCTGAGGTTCCAGGCTGTGAAGATGTGCACATTCGATGTGCCACTCCAGCTTTTCTCCTGAGTGGAGCAGATTTCAGGATTCACCCAGTTGTTTAGGCCACGAGCCAGGCAAGATCATGGCATCGCACAAGGGGAGCACTGATCTTAGTTACACATTGGACATGTTCCTACACTTTCTCCACATAGAATATTTTGGGACTGCTCTGGGCAAAGTTTAAGACATGAGAGTTGTTATTATAATTGTTCTTATTGTTGTTATTATTTATTTATTTATTTATTTATTTATTTTATTACTCTGCACATTTCTGTGTTTATTTATGTCCTGGTATCACCTTTTTCATTCTCCCCTGACTTCTATGTTTCATGTTTCCTGTTGGCTACTAAAATTTACCAGGCCTCTCTTCTCTGAAAAATATCCCAGTGCTCCAAATTCATTTCTGCTTTCCACCAAAAATTACCTCTTTTTTTTTTTTTTTTATTGATCAATCACAGCAAAGAGGGAGACTTTCTGGAAGTTGGAATGGCTACCGTACCTTGCTTAAGCTTCCTGGAAATACTTGAGCTTAACCACATAAGCGAATGTCATTTTGGGTGAAATCTCAGGCAGAATGACAGAGCAAGGGGTGTTAGCCACTGGGGCGAGATATTTGCCAGCCTCGGGGAAGCCTTCCCACACTCTTTACTGGACCCCAGCTGAAGATCTGTTTCTGGCTCGGCCGACTCCTACTTCCATCAGTGTCTTGACCTAGCAGTGAAGAGAGAAAACCAATACTGCTGTTACACGTTACAAACTGAGCGAACTAATATGTTTTCAAGGGCACATTTTCCAATTTCCAAATTATGCTGGCACTTCATTTATCACTCTTAGTTCTCACTGAGTTCTTAGCATTCTGCTTTCAATTGGTGTCTTGACAAGAGAGTAGGAATTAAAGCACAACACTGTAAACATTGTCTCTGACAACAACTCAGGGAAACATTCGGTAGCAGGAGGGTAAAAAATCTGTATCTTCTGATTATTTGCACATTTAGACTATACACATTATTCAAGTTTTCACTTTGGATAAGTAATTGAGAATTATTGACATTTGATCCTTTTAATATTAAAAAAAATCTTTTGTGGCCTAAATGTCTCAAGATGTGTATGAAGTGTTAAAGCAATGATATAATAAGTTGAAATGATTTGTATATTCAAAAAAGCTAGAATTACTAGTGAAAATTACAGTGTAATTAGAAAAAATGTGTTATCAATGTGTGAGGCCAAATTTTATCAACAGACCTAGAAAATAGTTCTAATAACAATGTAAATGAATTGTAGTGAAAACATTGACCTTGTCTGAAAAATAGGGAGCATGTGTGAAGCATATGTGTATGAGAAATGTGTAAGAAATATTAAGGAAGTTATTTTGACAAAAAACTTGAAAATATCTAACATTATGGATTCCTATATTTTTGTAGCATTTTCAGAGGAATAGATATAGTATTCATGTAAAATTGGTTCTTTCCGTAATCTTAAAAGCCTGCCAGTTAGTAAATACTACTTTTCCTATTAAGTTTGAATGAATTTTGTTACCCCTATCTTTCTGACTCCTTCAGAAATGTCACCCCCTACAGTGAATCATTACCGAACCCCTTGCACATGTTTTCCAAAACCACTTTCAAAACTACCATCTCCTTTTTATACATTTACACAAGAGATACATAGTAGGGTATGTTTTGTCATTTTACAGATAAGGACATTGATGCCCAAAGAGGTTATGTGTCTTGCCTGAAACCCGGAAATTGGTATCTGAACCTCATTTTCTCTTTTCTATTGACTAAAATGTCTGTGTTCTATTGCTTTCTAGAATAACAGTCTCATCATATACATATAGTGTTACAGTGATGAGATCATAAGTTTACATATATCTGTGTATATATATAAATGTGTATGTGTGTGTATCTACATATACAGCCTTCGTCGTGATGCTGAGACATACCACTGAAGGAGAGCGGTATCACATTTCAGTTTCAGAAGATCATAAATCCATAATATGCGGGGGGGCGGAGTTAAGATGGCGGAAGAGTAGGGGACCCCTTTTTCAGCCGATCCCCTGAGTCGAGCTGGATAGGTACCAGACCAGCCTAAATAACCACAGAATCAGCCTGAGACGCAGGATGATGCACCTGGATCTCTACAAATGAACATCTCCAGCGCTGAGTATTGAGGTACGAAGAGGGGAGCTGTAAACCGTGCACAGATATCTGAAGATAAACGGAAGGGGGAGGGAGCCGCCGCGTTTGGGTGCCGGGAAGCGGCAGCCACCTGCACGGGGGAGCGGGCGGACTCACAGAGGGCACCGGGAGAGAGCGGACTGAGACCGGTGAGGGTGAGCCGGGAGCGCGCGCCACCAGGCATCTCGCGGAACCCGGGAATCCCGTGTGCTCACGGGATCCAGACTGAGACCGGGAGCTCCCGAAGCGTGCGTGGGGAGGCTGGCGGTTGGCGGGCCACCTGCACGGGGGAGCGGGCAGACTCGCGGTCGGCACCTGCGAAACAGCAGACTGAGACCCTGAACCGGGTGCACGCGCCACCAGGCTTCTCACGAAACTCCGAAATTGAGGTGTGCTCACCGGGCATAGACTGAGACCGGGAGACCCGGGAGCGTGCGGGGCGGCCGGTGGCTGGTGGCATTAGAAACACAAAGGACAGAGACGCACCTGCCCTGGAAGTGAGGGCAGGGACGCCGGGTTGGTGCGCACATCCCGGGACGCTGCAGGGTTGAGCAGCACCAACAGTAATAGAGTTAAAGTGGCCAGAACATCAGTGGAGAACGGGCCGCAATCCCTCTGTTCTGTGACAATGCAGCCTCTGCTGCTCTGACTCTCAGAAGAGGCATAGCCGGCCGCCAGGGAAAGCCGCCAGAGAACAAAAGCCTGGAAATACTGGCTCAGAGAGTGCCCATCCCCATTCTCCCTCGCAGGGGACACGGAGACTCTAACCAAACAGGGTTGCCTGAGTATCGGCGTGGCAGGCCCCTCCCTCAGAACACAGAAGGCAGGCTGAAAAATCAAGAAGCCCACAACCTGAGGTGCCTGGGTGGCGCAGTCATTGAGCGCCTGTCTCCGGCTTAGGGCGTGATCCCAGCGTTCCGGAAAGGAGTCCCTCATCGGGCTCCTCTGCTGGGAGCCTGCTTCTTCCTCTCTCACTCCCCTGCTTCTGTTCCGTTCTTGCTGACTGTCTGTCTCCCTCTCTCAGATAAGTAAATAAAATCTTTAAAGAAGAAGCCCACATCTCTAAGATCCCTATAAAACAAGGGGCACGGCCTGGGACCCAGTCAATAATTTGGGCTCTGGACAACCCCGCAACCTCTCCTCATCAGAATGACAAGAAGGAGAGGCCCCCCCCAGCAAAGAGAAGACAGTGAGTCTGTGGCCTCTGCCACAGAAGTAACGGATATGGATGTAACCAAATTATCAGAAATGGAATTCAGAGTAACAATGGTCAAGATAATGAGTAGACTTGAAAAAAGTATTAAGGAAAATGTTACTGAGAATATAGAATCCCTAAGGGCGGAAATGAGAGCGAATTTGACAGAAATTAAAAATTCTATGAGCCAAATGCAGGCAAAATTAGAGGCTCTGACGGCCAGGGTCACCGAAGCAGAGGAAAGGGTTAGTGAATTGGAGGATGGGTTAATAGAGGAAAAAATAAAAATAGAAGATGGTCTTAAAAAAATCCACACCCACGAATGTTGGCTACGGGAGATTACTGACTCAACGAAACGATCCAATGTTAGAATCATCGGCATCCCCGAGGGGGTGGAGAAAAACAGAGGTCTAGAAGAGATATTTGAACAAATTGTAGCTGAAAACTTCCCTAATCTAGCAAGGGAAACAAAAATTCTTGTCCAAGAGGCAGAGAGGACCCCTCCCAAGCTCAACCATGACAGACCTACACCACGTCACATCATGGTGCAATTCGCAAATATTAGATCCAAGGATACAGTATTGAAAGTGGCCAGGGCAAAGAAATTTCTCACGTACCAAGGCAAAGGCATCAGAATTACGTCAGACCTGTCTACACAGACCTGGAATGAGAGAAAGGGTTGGGGGAGCATTTTTAAAGCTCTTTCAGAGAAAAACATGCAGCCAAGGATCCTTTATCCAGCAAGGCTGTCATTCAGAATTGATGGAGAAATAAGGACATTTCAGAATCGACAGTCACTAACCAATTTCGTAACCACGAAACCAGCCCTACAGGAGGTATTACGGGGGGTTCTATAAAAGTAAAAAGGCCCCAAGAGTGATACAAAACAGAAAGTTACAGCCAATAGAAACAAAGACTTTACTGACAACATGGCATCATTAAAAGCATATCTCTCAGTACTCAATATTAATGGTTTAAATTCTTGCTTTATACGCCACAGGGTTGCAGATTGGATAAAAAGAAATGAACCATCCATTTGCTGTCTACAAGAGACTCATTTCGAACCCAAAGATGCATTCAGACTGAGAGTAAGGGGATGGAGTACCATCTTTCACGCAAATGGACCTCAAAAGAAAGCTGGGGTAGCAATTCTCATATCAGATAAATTGGATTTTAAACTACAGACTATAGTTAGAGACGCAAAAGGGCACTATATTATTCTTAAAGGAAGTATTCAACAAGTGGATATGACAATTATAAATATATATGCCCCCAACAGGGGAGCAGCAAGATACAGAAGCAACTCTTAACCAGAATAAAGAGACATATAAAAAAAAATACATTAATAGTAGGGGACCTCAACACTCCACTCTCAGAAATAGACAGAACACCCTGGCAAAAACTAAGCAAAGAATCAAAGGCTTTGAATGCCATACTCGACGAGTTGGACCTCATAGATATATATAGAACACTACACCCCAGAACCAAAGAATACTCATTCTATTCTAATGCTCATGGAACATTTTCAAGAATAGACCACGTTCTGGGACACAAAACAGGTCTCAGCCGATACCAGAAGATTGAAATTATCCCCTGCATATTCTCAGACCACAACGCTCTGAAATTGGAACTCAACCACAAGGAAAAATTTGGAAGAAACTCAAACACTTGGAGACTAAGAACCATCCTGCTCAGGAATGACTCGATAAACCAGGAAATCAAAAATCAAATTAAACAATTTATGGAGACCAATGAGAATGAAAATACAACAGTCCAAAACCTATGGGATACTGCAAAGGCAATCCTAAGGGGGAAATACATAGCCATCCAAGCCTCACTCAAAAGAATAGAAAAATCTAAAATGCAGTTTTTATATTCTCACCTCAAGAAGCTGGAACAGCAACAGAGGGACAGGCCTAATCCACACACGAAGAAGCAGTTGACCAAACTTAGAGCTGAAATCAATCAAGCAGAAACCAGAAGTACAGTAGAGCAGATCAACAGGACTAGAAGCTGGTTCTTTGAGAGAATCAATAAAATTGACAGACAACTGGGAACACTTATCCAAAAGAAAAGAGAAAGGACCCAGATTATTAAAACTATGAATGAAAAAGGAGAGGTCACGACGAACACCATTGAAATTGGAAGGATTATTAGAAATTTTTATCAACAGCTATATGCCAATAAACTAAGCAATCTGGAAGAGATGGAATCCTTCCTGGAAACCTATAAACTACCAAGATTGAAACAGGAAGAAATTGATTTCTTAAACAGGCCAATTAATGATGAAGAAATTGAGTCAGTGATAAACAACCTTCCAAATAACAAAACTCCAGGCCCGGACGGTTTTCCTGGGGAATTCTACCAAACATTCAAAGAAGAAATAATACCTATTCTCCTAAAGCTATTTCAAAAAATAGAAACAGAAGGAAAGCTACGAAACTCATTCTATGAGGCCAATATTACCTTGATCCCCAAACCAGGCAAAGACCCCCTCAAAAAGGAGAATTATAGACCGATTTCCCTAATGAATATGGACGCCAAAATCCTCAACAAGATACTTGCTAATAGAATCCAACAGTTCATTAAAAGGATTATCCACCACGATCAAGTGGGATTCATACCTGGGATGCAAGCGTGGTTCAATATTCGCAAATCAATCAGCGTGATACATCATATCAACAAGAAAAGACTCAGGAACCATATGATCCTCTCAATCGATGCCGAAAAAGCATTTGACAAAATACAGCATCCTTTCCTGATTAAAACCCTTCAGAGTGTAGGAATAGAAGGTACATTTCTCAATCTCATAAAAGCCATCTATGAAAAGCCTACTGCAAATATTATTCTCAATGGGGAAAACCTGGAAGCCTTTCCCTTAAGATCAGGAACACGACAAGGATGCCCACTCTCGCCACTATTATTCAACATAGTACTAGAAGTCCTTGCAACAGCAATCAGACAACAAAAAGGGATCAAAGGTATTCAAATCAGCAAAGAAGAAGTCAAAATGTCTCTCTTCACAGATGACATGATACTCTATATGGAAAACCCAAAAGAAGCCACTCCCAAACTATTAGAAGTTATAGAGCAATTCAGTAACGTGGTGGGATACAAAATCAATGCTCAGAAATCAGTTGCATTTCTGTACACGAATAGCGAGACCGAAGAAAGAGAAATAAGGGAATCCATCCCATTTACAATAGCACCAAAAACCATACGTTACCTTGGAATTAACTTAACCAGAGACGTAAAGGACCTATATTCTAGAAACTATAAATCACTCTTGAAAGACATTGAGGAAGACATAAAAAGATGGAAAGATATTCCATGCTCATGGATCGGAAGAATTAACATAGTTAAAATGTCCATGCTACCCAGAGCAATCTACTCTTTCAATGCTATCCCGATCAAAATACCGAGAACGTTTTTCAAAGAACTGGAGCAAATAGTCCTTAAATTTGTATGGAACCAGAAAAGGCCCCGAATCTCAAAGGAACTGTTGAAAAGGAAAAACAAAGCTGGGGGCATCACAATGCCGGATTTCGAGCTGTACTACAAAGCTGTGATCACAAAGACAGCATGGTACTGGCACAAAAACAGACACATAGACCAATGGAACAGAATAGAGAGCCCAGAAATGGACCCTCAGCTCTTTGGGCAACTAATATTTGATAAAGCAGGAAAAAACATCCGGCGGGAAAAAGACAGTCTCTTCAATAAATGGTGCTGGGAAAATTGGACAGCTACATGCAAAAGAATGAAACTTGACCACTCTCTCACACCATACACAAAAATAAACTCCAAATGGATGAAAGACCTCGATGTGAGACAGGAATCCATCAAAATTCTAGAGGAGAACATAGGCAGCAACCTCTACGACATCGGCCAAAGCAACCTTTTTCATGATACATCCCCAAAGGCAAGAGAAACAAAAGATAAAATGAATTTATGGGACTTCATCAAGATTAAAAGTTTCTGCACAGCCAAGGAAACAGTCAGAAAAACTAAGAGGCAGCCCACGGAATGGGAGAAGATATTTGCAAATGACACTACAGATAAAGAACTGGTATCCAAGATCTACAAAGAACTTCTCAAACTCAATACACGAGAAACAAATAAACAAATCAAAAAATGGGCAGAAGATATGAACAGACACTTTTCCAATGAAGACATACAAATGGCTAACAGACACATGAAAAAATGTTCAAAATCATTAGCCATCAAGGAAATTCAAATCAAAACCACACTGAGATACCACCTTACGCCAGTTAGAATGGCAAAAATAGACAAGGCAAGAAACAACAAATGTTGGAGAGGATGTGGAGAAAGGGGATCCCTCCTACATTGTTGGTGGAAATGCAAGTTGGTATAGCCACTCTGGAAAACAGTGTGGAGGTCCCTTAAAAAGTCAAAAATTGAGCTACCCTATGATCCAGCCATTGCACTACTGGGTGTTTACCCCAAAGATACAGACGTAGTAAAGAGAAGGGCCATATGCACCCCAATGTTCATAGCAGCAATGTCCACAATAGCTAAATCGTGGAAGGAGCCGAGATGCCCTTCAACAGATGACTGGATTAAGAAGTTGTGGTCCATATATACAATGGAATATTACTCAGCTATCAGAAAGAACGAGTTCTCAACATTTGCTACAACATGGACGGCACTGGAGGAGATAATGCTAAGTGAAATAAGTCAAGCAGAGAAAGACAACTATCATATGATTTCTCTCATCTATGGAACATAAGAACTAGAATGATCAGTAGGGGAAGAAAGGGATAAAGAAAGGGGGGGTAATCAGAAGGGGGAATGAAACATGAGGGACTATGGACTATGAGAAACAAACTGAGGGCTACAGAGCGGAGGGGGGTGGGGGAATGGGACAGGCCGGTGATGTGTAGTAAGGAGGGCACATATTGCATGGTGCACTGGGTGTTATACACAACTAATGAATCATCGAGCCTTACATCGAAAACCGGGGATGTACTGTATGGTGACTAACATAATAAAAAATCATTATAAAAAAAAAAAGTCTGATTGTAAAACCAGCACTGAGTGAAATGTATTTGAAATGTCATTCAGAGAACAGTGAGAGTATCAAAAGGCTAAGACCAATTAGGAAGGCAGGAAGAAAAGTTGTAAACATCATCAGATATCCAGGAGCTAGGTGGAGAATGAAAAATATCTAAGTGTCCACACTCCCTCGATATATATGATAGCCATGCTGTGCACTTCACGAAAGCAGCCCATGTGGGCTTTCTGGACCTGTAAGTAAGTGTGCTTTGCCCTGCCCTCACACCCCGCCTGTTCCGTCTCTCTCTGTTAGCTCATGCGCAGCTGCTGCATCTCTCCCCAGACCTAGCTGCACATGGTTCCTGGCTTTGGCTTTGCCCCATACGCATTATCTTCTGAATGACGTGTATGTGCTCTCCAGCTAGTCCTGTCCTACTCAGTGCCCCAGAGTAGGTAGGACACCATATGGTTAATGACAGGTAGAAAAGACAAAATGATTTATTAGAAAGATATTTATGATGTAGGTAGGGGGGATGGTGAATGAGAGATGGTGCTTTTTACATGGAGGAGTAAGAAAAGATTAATCAACCACATCTCTGCCTACAACAACAGAACAGGAGATGGTATCATTTATTGATTTAGAAAATATACAAGAAGGAGCCAGCATCATAACCTAAGGACAAGGTATCCCGTTTGTATCTATTGAGATGGAAGTGCCTCTGGGATACCGGATGGCAATTCCCTAAAAAGCAGCTCAATCTCTGAGGCTATGGAAAGACAGTTAGGAGTAATGAACATGTTAGCAGTAGTTGAAACCACGGCAACAGATGAAACCATTTAGATGAATTGCATAGAATAAGCAGAGGAGAAATTCCGGACATCAAACTTTGCAAGTATGGGCAAAGGAAAGGGAACATAAAGAAGGATCTGGGAGGTCAAACAAGATGAGAGTATTCAGAAGAGTGACAAACAGTATCAAATGTAATGAGTAGCATGTAAACTGCCACATG
Organism: Ursus americanus; assembly: GCF_024610735.1. Lineage (NCBI taxonomy): Eukaryota > Metazoa > Chordata > Mammalia > Carnivora > Ursidae > Ursus > Ursus americanus. The sequence goes on along the minus strand of NC_142149.1, from coordinate 45,778,190 downwards.
TTCTTTGGAATAGATGGACATTATATCAGTGACCTTGGAAAGGGGACTTCCTGTAAGTGACTGGAAGTTGGATTAAATGAAAAATGAGGAAGCGAGGCATCACAGGTTATTCTTCAGCTTGTTTGTAATTGGTAAGGTAAAAAGTTGAAAGACAAAATTTTTATAATTAAAAAATTATCTTCTTTCTTTATTGAGTAGGATAATCTAGCAATGAAGGAAAGATAGAAGATTTGGAAGAAAGAATATAATGAACGAGTCAAGTTTCTGAAGGAAGCAGGATGTAATATCCAGCTTGGAGGAGTTGGGATTGAGCCAAGAACGAAGGGAAGAATGGTAATCTCTCTCAGGCCAGAGGAACAATTGGCAGTGATATGTGGAAGAATGGAGATAGTCTTCAAGGATGAGGATTAACTATTTAGCAGTATAGGGTAAAAGAATGTTTTCTAAGTTTTAAAACTAAAATAAGTGACAGTGATAAGAGGCATGTCATTAAAACATTTACAAGCAACATTCACTGACTACTGTGTACTAGACATTGTGTCAGCCAGTTGGAAGTAGCAATTAAAAGGTCACCTATAAAATTGAGGAATTAATAATGAAGAATAACATTTTTAAATAAGAAACCTTTGGTGTGATGAGTATCCCAAAGGGGAAATCAAGGTTTCTAACAATTTTTAAATAATTCCGATATTATAACTTTCTCTCCTATTACTAAATGGAGAAAAGTAGGAGCTGTGTGTTTCTACCTGCATTAAAGCTCTGATCATCATGTTCTCAAGTAGAATGTATAGTTCAATGCAGAGACATCTGAAATCATAAAAAAAATGTCTAAAATAACTGCCACCACAAAGCTGCTTTGATGAGAGAACAGATGGGTGACAGCACGGAGTTTCTATAAGCAGGTAGGAAAACAATCAGTGTTAGCAAACAACATCCGTGGTAACAAGTCTAGAATCCCCAAGAGGTTATTTTCCTTTATTGGTGGGTAAACATTTAGCAGTTTTGATTACCAGAGCGTCTTCTAACCTGGTGGTGCCCACTCGCTAGAGTGTTTTCCAGAGAGCATTTCATATAGCTCATATTACCTGTAAAATATTTCATCTAGACAGCTTTAAAAAGTATTTTGTACTTTATGGGTTGTGCATTTAGGGTATGTGTCTCAAAGCACATACAATTCTTTCCGGATTCCTGAGAGAGGTAACAGGTGGGAAAAATGAGTTTATGGGAATTGGTACAGTAGCCCTAAAAAAACCAAAAAGATGTGCTGAGAAGTTAGAAGTAAGATTTGACTGCAAAAGAGAAATAGATAATTATTCCCGTATGTATTACGTATTCCTGTATATAATTAAATTTACATGAGTGGTCCTTCTATCAGTTTTCTATTGCTACCATAACAAATCACCACAAACTTGGTGGCTCAAATCAACAAAAATTTATTATCTTAGAGTTCTATAAGTTAGAAGTCAGCAAGGATCTCACTGGGTTAAAATCATCATGTTAGTTTGGCTGTATTCCTTTCTGGAGACTATAGGGTTGAGTATTTCCTTGTATTTTCCAGTTTCTAGAGGCCACCAACATTCCTTGGCTCCTGGCCCTCTTTTTCCATCTTAAAAGCCACCAATGTTGTATCTTTCTGGCCATTCTCAAATGGCCACATTTCCCTCTGACTCTGTCTTCTGCCTCCTTATACATTTAAGAGCCCATGTGGTTACATTGGGCTCACCCAAATAATCCAAGATAATCTTCCTATCTCAAGGTCCATAACTTTAATTATCTCTGAAAGTTCCTTCTGCCATATAGAGTATCATATTCATACATCCCAGGGATTAAGATGTGGGCATCCTTGGGGCCATTATTCTGCCCACCACAGACCTATTGCTTAATAAAAAGTTGGTAACAGGAAAATGAAAAAGGACAAAAATAATTCAGATAATGCTGATTATTTTAAAGCAGATTTAAAAATATATATATTTCCGTGAGATGAAACTAAGTTTTATATTCCCTGTGACCCCAGCAGTACCTTTCTACTTGAATAACAAATGATAAGAACTAAAAAAATGTATAGAAAGACCGAGGAAATAGTGAGGCACACCAGACAAGAAAGCAAAACACTTATACGATGATATGGGCTCACTTACAAACTCTGAGATCTAGGAAAAGTCATAATTTTAAATGTAAAATGGGGATATCAGTTACCACTATTGATATATGCATAGGTACTTTGTAAATGTAATTTCTCATTCTGCCTACCTGAAAACATTATTGTAAAAATCATACGAGCAATCTGCATGTGAAGGTTCTTTGTAAATTATAAAACACCGTGGGATTTTTACAAGATTTTGAAGGCACTCCACATATTTTACCAGCGATTTAAAGAAACTTGTGATATATTTGCTATTCTTATTTGTTATTGTAGGACTTTGATTATTCCTTTTTTAAATATTACAACAACTGAGATTGACAGGATGTTTGTTGTCCCAATTCATATATTAACAGATTCCACATTCTAGTGCTCTAGAAATAGAATTCTTTCCTCTCACCTCTTGGGTGCCCGCTGGTATTTCTATTTGTGAATTAAGGAATTCAACTCCAAGGGAAAGCCTGTGACATAATTTCATATCTCAGTTGAAACCTTAGCCTCTAACAAAGTGAAGAAAGAAGCTACCAATGTGAGGAGAGTGGTCAACTTGAAGGAAAAGAAAACTTGGACACAATTAATTCCAGAGATTTATAAAGAACTGGGATGTAAACCAGTAATTCTGACAACTTGGAGTTAGATTTCAGTTTGTTTTGGTTTGGTTTTAGAGGAAATTACACACAGTGTGGAATTTTGCCAATGCAATGGTATCTGTTGTACAATGAAAAAATTCTTACACTTGACCAATGAGCATATAAAAAATGCGCAACATCATTAATCATCGGAGTAATTCAAATCAAAACCACACTGCGATATCACCTCACACCCAATAAAATGGCTACTATTTAAAAAAAAAAGGAAAAAACAAAACCCCCGGGAATTACAAGTGTCAGCATGGCTCCAGACAAATTAGAATCTCTGTGTACCGTTAATGGGAATGTAAAATAATGCATATGAAAACAACGTAGGTTCCTCAAGAAAATTAAAAAATAGAAACACAGTATGATCCAGCAATGCCACTTCTGGGTATTCATCCAAGAAATAAAACAAAAAGTGAAAACAGGATCTTGAAGAGAGATTTTCATGCCCACATTCATTGCAGCACTAGTCACAATAAACAAGAGGTGGAATCAACCTAAATGTCTATCAGCAGATAAATGGATTTTAAAAATGTAGTGTATACATAACACCAGAATATTGTTCAGCCTCAAAAAAGAAAGCCTGTTACATGCACAACATGGATGCACCTTGAAGGCATTATGCTGAGTGAAACAGGCTGTTCACAACGACACAGTTACTGGACGATCCACTGATCCAGGGTATCTGAAGTAGTCCAGTTCTAGAAACAGAAGTTAGAATGGTAGTTACCAGAGGCTAGGGGTCAGGGAGGAAAGGGGAAACTGTTGTTATCTAAGGAGTATAGAGCATTTTTGTTTGGTTTGTTTTTGGTTTTGTTTTTCATTTGGTTTGGTTTGGTTTTACAAGATGAAAAAGTTCTGGCGATCTGCCTCACAACACTGTGAATAAACTTAACACTACTGAATCACACATTTAAAAATGGTTAAGATGGTAAATATTAAATGTCTCAAAAAATCGCAGATGTCCTCCTGAAGGATACAGACATGATGAGCACATGGTTGAACCAGCAAAGGCCTGGGGTCAGGATGAAGAGATGCTACTGGCAATAACTTAAAATGTATGTGGAAAAAAAAGAACGTATGGCCGTGAGCTCCTGGGGCAGATGCCTGTACATCACAGCAAAGCATTAAATGATACCAATGTAGTAACTCAAGAGTAAACACCCTCCCCCCCACCCCCCGGCAAAGATGCTGGGTGTATACCAGGACCCACTAGCTTCCTGCCACGGACATAGAGTTTGCCTCATGGACACAGATACCCTCCTAGGGCAGAAAAGGGAAGTGAGGAAAAAAAGCAAACTATTAAATGTTTTACCTAAGAAAGCAAAAACAACAAAAACGTCAGTTATTCCACAGTAATCATTTAAAATCTAATAGGGAGTTGTATTTCTAAAATGTTCAATATTTAAAGTGAAAGGAGACAATTCAGACTGAAAGAAACTGTATTAACTGGCAATTCTAAATCTAGCCACCTGCTGAAAGGTGGTCTCATAAGCAGAGCATGGCCATGCTAGAGAGTAACAACTGTGTTTTCTGCGGATACCTTAGTTGTAGTGTATGTTAACATGAGTATCCCTTTTCTCAGTTTTGGCTGAGGCCTCAAGCTAGTAATGGTCAGTCATGCCCACATTGCAAAAGAGGATATGAGTTCACTGAAGCAGACCTTGTCATAATTTTCATGAACTTTAGAAGACTACCTGCCTCTATTCTTTTAAAAATGTTGGAGAGAATATTAGAAAGGATTTTTTTTTTAAGAAGAGATGTTGGAATGCTCTTGTCTCACTACTGTGCTTTGAGGAATTTTTTGAGGGCCAAAGATACATAGGATGGATCCACTCTACGTCTATGTCAGGAGATAGGTGGCTCCTTGGATTAGTCCAGAGTCCTGGATGTTCTCTTTGAGCTGCTTTAACAAGGTACTGGAGACTGGGTGGCTTATACAGCAAACTAGAAGCTGGGAAATCTGAGATCAAGGTGTGAGCAGATTTGATGTCTGGGGAGGACATCCTTCCTGGTTTACAGACAGTGCCTTCTTGCTGAATCTTCACATGGTAGAGTGAGAGGGAAAGGAACTGAGGTCTTTTCATCTCTTAAGAGGTGAAAATCTCTTATACCAATCCTATCATGGAGGTACCACTCCTAGACCCTCATCCAAACCTAGTTATCGCCCAAAGTCCCCATCTCCAAAAATCATCGTATTGTGGATTAAGACTTCAACATATGAATTTTGGGAGGTCATGAATATTTGTGCATAGTCAGTACCTACTCTGGAGGATGTCCACTGGTCACATTTAATCCTTGGCTGTAACTTGCTGACATCTGTCCCTAGAGCCCATAGCCATTGTTCTTTTTGTTTGTTTATTTTTGCTTTTGTTTTTTTGGGGGGGGTTATTTTTAATTTTTTTAATTTTTTAATTTATTTTTTAAATTTATTATGTTAATCACCATACAGTACATCCTCAGTTTTTGATGTACTGTTCCATGATTCATTGTGTATAACACCCGGTGCTCCATGCAATATGTACCCTCCTTAATACTCATCACCGGCCTAGCCCAATGCCCCACCCCCCTCCCCTCTAAAGCCCTCAGTTTGTTTCCCAGAGTTCATAGTCTCTCGTGGTTCATTCCCCCTCTGTTTAACCCCCCTTCATTCTTCCCTTCCTTCTCCTACCGATCTCCCTGCTATTCCTTATGTTCTACAAATGAGTGAAACCATATGATAATTGTCTTTCTCTGCTTGACTTATTGCACTTAGCATTATCTCCTCCAGTTCCGTCCATGTTGCTGCAAATGTTGGGTAATCGTTCTTTCTGATCATAGCCCTTGTTCTTTGATTTGCTTTTGAAGTCCTCACCAGTGATCACCACTTCATCTTGACTCAAGATGTGGCAGAGGAGAGGGGAAGAGAGATAGTGTGCTGGTCTGAGTTTCATCTAAGATCCTGTCCAGGACTTTGTAGAAGTACTGAGTGCATCAAGAAAGGGGTAAATCTGCAGATTCCTAGGAGCTGAGGGGGGCAGACATAAGTGGTTGTCCACAGAGTGCAATCCTGTATTCCTAGCACCATGAACAGAAAGTCAGTAATGCCTTCATTTCCTGACTGTTTGAGGGCACATACTCTATAGGACACCAGAAAAAAAGATAATGGGTGCATTTATAACCATTCAGCAAATATTAGAATTGAGTATCAAAGCTTGCTTTGTTGCAAGGGGAAATTTTGTGTCCCCTTCTGCCGTGCTTGCATTATGATAGCTAGCATTTCTTGCTCTCTCTGCCCACTGAGACAGAGCTAGAAGAAGAAGGGAAAACTAGTGCATGAAGAAAGTGAAAACATTTACTGAAGCAGAGATTTTACCATGTCCCCCAAAGAAATAATTGGTAGATTGAAAATAGCTGACAGTGTCCACCCTGTGAGTTAGCATAGACTACTCTAATTAAATAGAGAAATATTTCAATGGTTATTCCAAATATACATATTACATCTAATATGTCTATATGAATTTTAAGTAGTTGCTCCCCAGAAAGCACTGACTGCTTTGCACAGCACTAGAAATGGTCTTGAATGCCAAAAAGTTCCATCAAAAGCTTTGTGGGTTTTTGCGATTTAAGCCAGAGATAAAAAATTCATTCCTTTATATAGATTATATCCAAAAGGAAAACATTGGAAATTAAAGATGTTATAGCAATTGTAAGTTGAAATTTCTTTGCATTAAGTCAAAATATGGATATATTTGGAGAGAAGAGAGTATGAGAAATTGTCCTAAAGGTGACTGATAAGGAATTGTGAATTTTTATTTTTTTATTTTTTTTAATGTTTTTTTATTATATTATGTTAGTCACCGTACAGTACATCCCTGGTTTCTGATGTAAAGTTCGATGATTCATTAGTTGCATATAACACCCAGTGCACCATGCAATACAAGCCCTCCTTACTACCTTTTTTTATTTTTTTTTATTTATTTTTTATTTTTTATAATGATTTTTTATTATATTATGTTAGTCACCATACAGTACATCCCCGGTTTCTGATGTAAGGCTCGATGATTCATTAGTTGTGTATAACACCCAGTGCACCATGCAATACGTGCCCTCCTTACTACACATCACAGGCCTATCCCATTCCCCCACCCCCCTCCCCTCTGTGGCCCTCAGTTTGTTTCTCATAGTCTCTCATGTTTCATTCCCCCTTCTGATTACCCCCCCTTCTTTATCCCTTTCTTCCCCTACTGATCATCCTATTTCTTATGTTCCATAGATGAGAGAAATCATATGATACTTGTCTTTCTCTGCTTGACTTATTTCACTTAGCATTATCTCCTCCAGTGCCGTCCATGTTGTAGCAAATGTTGAGAACTCGTTCTTTCTGATAGCTGAGTAATATTCCATTGTATATATGGACCACAATTTCTTAATCCAGTCATCTGTTGAAGGGCATCGCGGCTCCTTCCACGATTTAGCTATTGTGGACATTGCTGCTATGAACATTGGGGTGCATATGGCCCTTCTCTTTACTACGTCTGTATCTTTGGGGTAAACACCCAGTAGTGCAATGGCTGGATCATAGGGTAGCTCAATTTTTGACTTTTTAAGGGACCTCCACACTGTTTTCCAGAGTGGCTGTACCAACTTGCATTCCCACCAACAATGTAGGAGGGATCCCCTTTCTCCACATCCTCTCCAACATTTGTTGTTTCTTGCCTTGTCTATTTTTGCCATTCTAACTGGCGTAAGGTGGTATCTCAGTGTGGTTTTGATTTGAATTTCCTTGATGGCTAATGATTTTGAACATTTTTTCATGTGTCTGTTAGCCATTTGTATGTCTTCATTGGAAAAGTGTCTGTTCATATCTTCTGCCCATTTTTTGATTTGTTTATTTGTTTCTCGTGTATTGAGTTTGAGAAGTTCTTTGTAGATCTTGGATACCAGTTCTTTATCTGTAGTGTCATTTGCAAATATCTTCTCCCATTCCGTGGGCTGCCTCTTAGTTTTTCTGACTGTTTCCTTGGCTGTGCAGAAACTTTTAATCTTGATGAAGTCCCATAAATTCATTTTATCTTTTGTTTCTCTTGCCTTTGGGGATGTATCATGAAAAAGGTTGCTTTGGCCGATGTCGTAGAGGTTGCTGCCTATGTTCTCCTCTAGAATTTTGATGGATTCCTGTCTCACATCGAGGTCTTTCATCCATTTGGAGTTTATTTTTGTGTATGGTGTGAGAGAGTGGTCAAGTTTCATTCTTTTGCATGTAGCTGTCCAATTTTCCCAGCACCATTTATTGAAGAGACTGTCTTTTTCTCACTGGATGTTTTTTCCTGCTTTATCAAATATTAGTTGCCCAAAGAGCTGAGGGTCCATTTCTGGGCTCTCTATTCTGTTCCATTGGTCTATGTGTCTGTTTTTGTGCCAGTACCATGCTGTCTTTGTGATCACAGCTTTGTAGTACAGCTCGAAATCCGGCATTGTGATGCCCCCAGCTTTGTTTTTCCTTTTCAACAGTTCCTTTGAGATTCGGGGCCTTTTCTGATTCCATACAAATTTAAGGACTATTTGTTCCAGTTCTTTGAAAAATGTCCTCGGTATTTTGATTGGGATAGCATTGAAAGTGTAGATTGCTCTGGGTAGCATGGACATTTTAACTATGTTAATTCTTCCGATCCATGAGCATGGAATATCTTTCCATCTTTTTATGTCTTCCTCAATGTCTTTCAAGAGTGATTTATAGTTTCTAGAATATAGGTCCTTTACGTCTCTGGTTAAGTTAATTCCAAGGTAACGTATGGTTTTTGGTGCTATTGTAAATGGGATGGATTCCCTTATTTCTCTTTCTTCGGTCTCGCTATTCGTGTACAGAAATGCAACTGATTTCTGAGCATTGATTTTGTATCCCACCACGTTACTGAATTGCTCTATAACTTCTAATAATTTGGGAGTGGCTTCTTTTGGGTTTTCCATATAGAGTATCATGTCATCTGTGAAGAGAGACATTTTGACTTCTTCTTTGCTGATTTGAATACCTTTGATCCCTTTTTGTTGTCTGATTGCTGTTGCAAGGACTTCTAGTACTATGTTGAATAATAGTGGCGAGAGTGGGCATCCTTGTCGTGTTCCTGATCTTAAGGGAAAGGCTTCCAGGTTTTCCCCATTGAGAATAATATTTGCAGTAGGCTTTTCATAGATGGCTTTTATGAGATTGAGAAATGTACCTTCTATTCCTACACTCTGAAGGGTTTTAATCAGGAAAGGATGCTGTATTTTGTCAAATGCTTTTTCGGCATCGATTGAGAGGATCATATGGTTCCTGAGTCTTTTCTTGTTGATATGATGTATCACGCTGATTGATTTGCGAATATTGAACCACGCTTGCATCCCAGGTATGAATCCCACTTGATCGTGGTGGATAATCCTTTTAATGAACTGTTGGATTCTATTAGCAAGTATCTTGTTGAGGATTTTGGCGTCCATATTCATTAGGGAAATCGGTCTATAATTCTCCTTTTTGAGGGGGTCTTTGCTTGGTTTGGGGATCAAGGTAATATTGGCCTCATAGAATGAGTTTCGTAGCTTTCCTTCTGTTTCTATTTTTTGAAATAGCTTTAGGAGAATAGGTATTATTTCTTCTTTGAATGTTTGGTAGAATTCCCCAGGAAAACCGTCCGGGCCTGGAGTTTTGTTATTTGGAAGGTTGTTTATCACTGACTCAATTTCTTCATCATTAATTGGCCTGTTTAAGAAATCAATTTCTTCCTGTTTCAATCTTGGTAGTTTATAGGTTTCCAGGAAGGATTCCATCTCTTCCAGATTGCTTAGTTTATTGGCATATAGCTGTTGATAAAAATTTCTAATAATCCTTCCAATTTCAATGGTGTTCGTCGTGACCTCTCCTTTTTCATTCATAGTTTTAATAATCTGGGTCCTTTCTCTTTTCTTTTGGATAAGTGTTCCCAGTTGTCTGTCAATTTTATTGATTCTCTCAAAGAACCAGCTTCTAGTCCTGTTGATCTGCTCTACTGTACTTCTGGTTTCTGCTTGATTGATTTCAGCTCTAAGTTTGGTCAACTGCTTCCTCGTGTGTGGATTAGGCCTGTCCCTCTGTTGCTGTTCCAGCTTCTTGAGGTGAGAATATAAAAACTGCATTTTAGATTTTTCTATTCTTTTGAGTGAGGCTTGGATGGCTATGTATTTCCCCCTTAGGATTGCCTTTGCAGTATCCCATAGGTTTTGGACTGTTGTATTTTCATTCTCATTGGTCTCCATAAATTGTTTAATTTGATTTTTGATTTCCTGGTTTATCGAGTCATTCCTGAGCAGGATGGTTCTTAGTCTCCAAGTGTTTGAGTTTCTCCCAAATTTTTCCTTGTGGTTGAGTTCCAATTTCCAAGTGTTGTGGTCTGAGAATATGCAGGGGATAATTTCAATCTTTTGGTATCGGCTGAGACCTGTTTTGTGTCCCAGAACGTGGTCTATTCTTGAAAATGTTCCATGGGCATTAGAATAGAATGAGTATTCTTTGGTTCTGGGGTGTAGTGTTCTATATATATCTATGAGGTCCAACTCGTCGAGTATGGCATTCAAAGCCTTTGATTCTTTGCTTAGTTTTTGCCAGGGTGTTCTGTCTATTTCTGAGAGTGGAGTGTTGAGGTCCCCTACTATTAATGTATTTTTTTTTATATGTCTCTTTATTCTGGTTAAGAGTTGCTTCTGTATCTTGCTGCTCCCCTGTTGGGGGCATATATATTTATAATTGTCATATCCACTTGTTGAATACTTCCTTTAAGAATAATATAGTGCCCTTTTGCGTCTCTAACTATAGTCTGTAGTTTAAAATCCAATTTATCTGATATGAGAATTGCTACCCCAGCTTTCTTTTGAGGTCCATTTGCGTGAAAGATGGTACTCCATCCCCTTACTCTCAGTCTGAATGCATCTTTGGGTTCGAAATGACTCTCTTGTAGACAGCAAATGGATGGTTCATTTCTTTTTATCCAACCTGCAACCCTGTGGCGTTGTAAGGGAGAATTTAAGCCATTAATATTAAGACTGAGTACTGAGAGATATGCTTTTAATGCTGCCATGTTGTCAGTAAAGTCTTTGTTTCTATTGGCTGTGATTTTCTGTTCTGTATCACTCTTGGGGCCTTTTTACTTTTATAGAACCCCCCGTAATATCTCCTGTTGGGCTGGTTTCGTGGTTACAAAATTGGTTAGTGACTGTCGATTCTGAAATGTCTTTATTTCTCCATCAATTCTGAATGACAGCCTTGCTGGATAAAGGATCCTTGGCTGCATGTTTTTCTCTGAAAGAGCTTTAAAAATGCTCCCCCAACCCTTTCTCTCATTCCAGGTCTGTGTAGACAGGTCTGACGTAATTCTGATGCCTTTGCCTTGGTACGTGAGAAATTTCTTTGCCCTGGCCGCTTTCAATACTGTATCCTTGGATCTCATATTTGCTAAATGCACTATGACGTGACGTGGCGTAGGTTTGTCGTGGTTGAGCTTGGGAGGTGTCCTCTATGCCTCTTGGACACGAATGTTTGTTTCCCTTGCTAGATTAGGGAAGTTTTCAGCTATGATTTGTTCAAATATCTCTTCTAGACCTCTGTTTTTCTCCACCCCCTCGGGGATGCCGATGATTCTAACATTGGATCGTTTCATTGAGTCAGTAACCTCCCGTAGCCAACAATCGTGGACGTGGATTTTTTTAAAAGCATCTTCTATTTTCATTTTTTCCTCTATTAACCCATCCTCCAATTCACTAACCCTTTCCTCTGCTTCGGTGACCCTGGCCGTCAGAGCCTCTAGTTTTGCCTGCATTTGGCTCATAGAATTTTTAATTTCTGTCAAATTCGCTCTCATTTCTGACTTTAGGGATTCTGTATTCTCAGAAACCTTTTCGTTAATACTTTTTTCAATTCTGCTCATCAATTTGACCATCCTTACTCTGAATTCCATTTCTGATAATTTGGTTACATCCATATACATTATTTCTGTGGCAGAGGCCACAGACTCACTGTCTTTTCTTTGCTGGGTGGGGCTTCTTCTTCTTGTCATTCTGATGAGGAGAGTTTACGGGGTTGTCCAGAGCCCAAATTATTGACTGGGTCCCAGGCCGTGCCCCTTGTTTTATAGGGATCTTAGAGATGTGGGCTTCTTCTTTAAAGATTTTATTTATTTATTTATCTGAGAGAAGGAGGTAGACAGTCAGCAAGAACGGGAACAGAAGCAGGGGAGTGGGAGAGGAAGAAGCAGGCTCCCAGCGGAGGAGCCCGATGAGGGACTCCTTTCCGGAACGCTGGGATCACGCCCTAAGCCGGAGACAGGCACTCAATGACTGCGCCACCCAGGCGCCCGGGTTGTGGGCTTCTTGATTTTTCAGCCAGCCTTCTGTGTTCTGGGGGAGGGGCCTGCCGCACCGATACTCAGGCAACCCTGTTTGGGTAGAGTCTCCGTGTCCCCCGCGAGGGGGATGGGGATGGGCACGCTGTGAGCCAGTATTTCCAGGCTTTTGTTCTCTGGCGGCTTTCCCTGGCGGTCGGCTATGCCTCTTCTGAGAGTCAGAGCAGCAGAGGCTGCATTGTCACAGAACAGAGTGATTGCGGCCCGTTCTCCACTGATGTTCTGGCCACTTTAACTCTGTTACTGTTTTTTCTGCTCAACCCTGCAGCGTCCCGGGATGTGCGCACCAACCCGGCGTCCCTGCCCTCACTTCCAGGGCCGGCGCGTCTCTGTCCTTTGTGTTTCTAATGCCACCAGCCACCGGCCGCCCAGCGCGCTCCCGGGTCTCCCGGTCTCAGTCTATGCCCGGTGAGCACACCGCGATTCCGGAGTTCCGTGAGAAGCCTGGTGGCACGCGCACCCGGTTCAGGGTCTCAGTCTGCTGTTTCGCGGGTGCCGACCGCGAGTCTGCCCGCTCCCCCGTGCAGGTGGCCCACCAGCCGCCAGCCAGCCCGCGCATGCTCCGGGAGCTCCCGGTCTCAGTCTGGATCCCGTGAGCACACCGGGATTCCGATGTTCTGGGAGATGCCTGGTGGAGCGCGTTCACGGGTCACCGGTCTCAGTCTGCTCTCATGGGGTTGCGGTCCCTGAGTCCTCCCGCTCCCCCGTGCAGGTGGCTGCTGCTTCCCGGCGCCCAAACACGGCGGCTGCCTCCCCCTCCGTTTATCTTCCGATATCTGTGCGTGGTTTTAGGGCTCCCCTCTTGGTACCTCAATACTCAGTGCTGGAGATGTTCATTTGTAGAGATCCAGATGTATCTTCCTGCATCTCAGGCTGATTCCGTGGTTATTTAGGCTGGTCTGTTACCTATCCAGCTCGACTCAGGTGACCGGCTGAAAAAGGGGTCCCCTACTCCTCCGCCATTTTAACTCCTCAGGAATTGTGAATTTTTAAATTGAGTTTGGACAAATGAGTTAGGCCAACTTTAAAATGACTGTTCTCAAATTAAGCCCATATTTAAAGTATAAGACTTGGAAATTTAAGGTCCCTAAGAAAAAAAATATTTAGCACATTGGCTCCATTTGACTATTTTATGAAGATTTTTTAATCTTAGAACTAGGGTTGTCTTTTTAAAATTAATTCCATTAAATGTGTATGAAATCATAATGCTAAAAACATACAGAGATAGCTCAGGGATTTTTCTTATTCCTTAGTGGGTCATGGTGCTGTATAAAAAGAGGAGCAATGTGGCACAGATTATTTTACAGTAAATGTTCACTCCCTGGCAGGATTTCTGGATTTCTGGGATGGCAATATGAAGAGTTTTCTTCCAGAATTGTGAATGTAAGGGAACCCTCTGTCACGGGCATGTGATCCAGAAAATTGTCTGAATACTTGCAACAATGATACCAAAGTCTCAGAAAATATTTAGTGAACTCTCAGTGTATCAGCTGTATTGGTCATTGTGACCTCTCAAGGCTGACCTGATTGATTTTTCTGAAATACAAGTAAACATCAGCATTGTCTCCTGTCTCCAAAAATGTGAATACAAATTCATGGTATGCACAAGAAACAAGTATTTAGAGGTCCCGAGTGTGTTTGTAGTGAGCATGAGCTCTGCAAAGTTAACATACAAAATGCAAGGCCAATAGCATATGGTGGTGTAACCAAACTGAAAGATTACAGTCATTTAGTGGGAAACATTCAATGCTTCTGGATGCACACTGATTATCAAATTCACCTGTTAGAAGAGTTTTATTATTTATTATCTAAAAACCAAGCTATGCATTACCAGTAGATAGCCCTGGAGACTGCAATCACTATGGAAGGATATTTGATAATATTTAAGTTTGTTGAATTGGGTGTGCATTGAAAGGTAACAGCACTGCATGAAAAATTCTAGCTTTTTATTTTTTTTAAGCTTGAGTTCATGCATGATTGCATACCAACTGGAAACATTATGCAGAACTAGTACTGCAAATATAGCCTAGGGCCTGCATATGGTCTTTTGACATGCTACCTTCTGTTATTCTGCTGAATTCATGACTCTGGAAGGCTTAACGGCCCTAGATGCACTTTTAAGGAATTAGTGATCATAATGAAAATCACAGCCCTTATTCTCTGCTGCATGGGTTGAAATAAGCATGTATGGCCAAATGTAACAGGGCTGGGAGGAAAAATAATGCTTTGCCCTCAGGAATTTGACCCTATTTGAATTTTACTCATGCTTTAGAGGTCTATGGACTTTCCTACTGTTGAAAGAGTACAAATTCTAAATGATGGCTTCAGATAGAAAAACAGAAAAGCAGGCACTGCTTGGGTCAGCATTTTGAATGAACACTTGTTCTCTTCTTTGATTATTGAGAAGCTCAGCATCTTCTAAGTTCACAGGCAGAAGCTGTCATAATAATGCATGAAGTGACTATAACCAATTAACCAGCACACAGTATGTATGTTTCCTATCAGGGTTTCATGCTTTACTAGCTATCCGTTTTCCTCTCCAATTTAAAAATCTATTTATGATTATAAGTAATCCTAAATCATGTGATCATGTGATTATTTTTCTTCTAGAAATCTGTACAAATCTTAATGAACTAAATATATGGCCTAAATACACACGCACACACACACACACACACACACACACACACACACACAGAGTCTCCTGAAAGAATAAAATATTTATATCTTCTCTGATATCCCTTATGTAAGCAAAAGTAATTTAAAGAAACAGACAAGAAAATCTATTAAAAAATAATCTTGGAGATGTTATAAGAATATCTTCCAAATACAAGGGCATCTAGCTAAATTAAAGAAGTACAATGAGCAAAAATATTACCTTCCAGACCCTGAGAAGAATTTCTCTAAGAATTACAATGTCCTGAGAGCCTAAAGAAAAATCTCTAATTAGACGAGCGAGGTCTAGGGGGTATTTGAATGTCCTGGGAGAAGTGGAGAACATCCCTTTTGAAAACTCAGCTCCTCAAGGGTTTATTTCTGGGCCGTCTATTCTGTTCTATTAATCTATATGTCTTTTTTTGTATCAGTACCATACTGTTTTGATTACTACAACTTTGTAGTAGATCTTGAAATCTGGGATTGTGATGCCTCTAGGTTGTCATTCTTTTTCAAGATCTCTTTAGTTATTCTGGATCTTTTGTGGTTCCATACAAATTTTAGGATTATTTGTTCTAGTGAGAAATACTGTTGCTATTTTGATGGGGATTGCATTAAATATGTAGATTGCTTTGGGTAGTATGGACATTTTAACAATATTTATTCTTCCAGTCCATGAGAATGGAGTATCTTTCCATTTGTGTTGTCTGTGACTTTTTTCATCAAAATTGTATGATTTTCAGTCAGGTCTTTCACTTTGTTTACATTTATTCCTAGGTATTTTATTATTTTTGGTGCACGTGTAAATGGGATTTTTGTCTTAATTTCTCTTTCTGCTACTTCATTATCAGTATAGAAAAATGCCACAGATTTCTGTACTTTTTTTTTTTTTTGTATCCTGCAACCTTTCTGAACCTGTTTATCAGTATTAGTAGTATTTTGGTAGCATCTTAGGTTTTCTATACATAATATCATGCCATCTACAAATAGTGAAAGTTTTACTTCTTCCTTACCAATCTGGAAGTTTTTTTATTTCTTGTCTGATTGTTGTGGCTAAGACTTCCAATACTAGAATGAATAAAAATGGTGAGAGTGGACATTCTCATCTTGTTCCTGAGCTAGGGGGAAAGCTCTCACCATTTTTCACCATTGAGTATGATATTAGCAGTGGGGTTTTCATGTATAGCCTTTATTATGTTGAAATATATTTCCACTAAACTTAGTTTGTTTGAGGATTTTTATCATGAAGGGGGCTTTTTTTTTTCATTCAGTATTTCTCTATTCTGTTCAAGAATATTTCCAGCACTCAATTCTCTTTATATTTCATGTTCTTAAAAAATTTTGAGAAGGCATCATTAAAAATTGTCATCTTTCACATTCATAATTTTTAATCTGAAGTCAAACTTTGATTAAACAAGGATATATTAATATGTAGATCACTTACTTCTATTTAAAAAGCAGATGTGACTTAATTTGGTTAATATGTAAGTAATAAAAGTGATAAATCTTACCATTTTTAGATGACAACATTCTTTCACTTGAAAATATTTTACTAAAAAAATAACTTAACAGATAAATTTATATTTCTTATAATCTGTGAATTTGGAGCCAATTATAAACCTGTTTCCTTATTTTCCCAGGGTAGAAATGCCCAAAACAAACAAAAATACAGAACTAGACCAGTATTTGAATCTTAGTATAATAATGTTGAGTATCTATGAAATCATATAATTTCAATAGAAATTAATTCATGAAAAAGTACTGTTTCAAATTAAAATATGTGGTTTTATTATTCATATTACTATTATTACTTTGTAATAATGTTCCGTGCAGCGCTGTGAGTTGGCAACAGAAGGGAATCACATGAACGTCCTGCATCTGTGAAGGGCTCAATGGCTGCGGTAACTGATGGGCCTTCTGGAATGTTGTGCAGCACAAGGAGGCGCCTGCTCCAGACCCTGGAGGGGCCCCAGGGATGTGTTCCTTCACAACCAAAGGGCAGAGCAATAGGCATAGTACCATAAGCCCCATGCCCCTTTGGGGAAAAGTCTCCCAGCTCACCAGGATCTCGAGCAAGGGATGAGAGGTGGTTTAAGGTCGCTTTTCTGATATTCATACAGATATGTGGATAGGGACTTTGCATCGGGCCAAGGCCGTTGGCAGGGCCCTGAGGGCAGTTTGGGGGAGGAGATGGGGATCCAGGTTCACATGGGAGTAGGAGTCTAGGAGGGAGCCCCAAGGAGCCCAGAGGCTGGTTTCTGGGATCTGGGTCCCTTTGTGCCACATCGGTGCCCTGGGTGCTGGGTCTCTGTGTCACCTGCGCTCACCCTGAGACAGTGCTGGACTTTGTTGGCAGTAGGGGACTCCTTCCTGTCCTTCAAGGAGGTGGGGCAGGGGATCCCATCGTTCAGCTCCTGCCCTGTCTCCCGTGTGGAGCTCTGTAAAGACAGTGCCCGGCAGCCAGGCGGGAGGCCTCAGAGGTCTGTCTGGCTGCCTTTGCTGATCCTCAGACCCAGGGGACTCCCTTGCAGACACACCACATGCCAGGATGCACGCAGCTCCACCATGGAGAGAAAAGTGACCCAGCTCGAGGGCCTTGGATTCACTCTGGCCCTGGTGAGAGGCACCTCAGGAATCCTCTTTCCACCCTGCCCACCGTGGCATCGGTGTGAACATGAAGCCATCCCCAGGGTATCCACTGCCCTGCAACCTCCTCCAGCCCAGGGCGGGACCTTCCCCACATACCCCTCTTTCCCTGAAACTGGGGGAATGGGGCTGCCCAGGGATGGCTCGGAGAGGTGGCCTGGCCTGGCCTAGGTCGCTCGGTATTACCTTCCAGCCCCTCCTGGCAAAGGCCCTGCGGCGTCGGGGGCGCGGGTTGAGCCAGTGTCTGCAGCATGTGAAAAGTCCCTCACCCCGGGGTTTCTGGAAGCCAGAGCCCCGGACAATGGGCACGCAGCAAGAGAACATCTTTCACTATCGACTGTCTCTGGCCAATTGAGCCTGATACGGGACTGCACTACGATGTGGTTGCCTGGTGACCGGGGTTCCAAGTTCTGTTGGGGTCAGTTATCAGGGAAGTGACTTCACTTCCTGGGATCCCCTCCCTGAGTCCACACCTGGACTAGCACCTACACAAACAGTGATCTGGGCTGCCGACTGCTCATCCCCTTTCTGCATGCCATGCCACATGCGTACCCAGTGACACCAACACAACCCTCTGCATAGGCCCCACGGAAGGTCTGGGTGCAGCCAGGGCCCCAGCTTAGAAACAACCCGGGCTCTGACGGAAGTCTCCATCTTCCCTGTTTTGGATCCTGGAGAAGCTGTTGTGCCTGTCAGGGATGGTCTGTGTCTTGCCTGTGCGATAGGGATTATTCCAGCATGTACTTCTTGCAGAAGTCCACAGGCATAGGTGGGATACCATCTAAGAAATTGGGGGAGTGGTGTCGTACGTAGGGAATAACTGCCACCACATTTTCTTCCTTTCTCACGTTCTCTGAGTCTGTAGCTCCTCCGATCCCACCCACAGTCCCTATTGTGTTGTGTGTGTAACTGTGCACATGTGTGTGCCCCAATACTCCTATTGTGCAGGCCCAGAAGATGACAGTCCCACCTAGGGGTGGATGGGAAATAGCTTTCCCAGGTCTTAGGCTTTCTGATTTCCAAGGCCAATCCTGCAGAAGGCATTGGAACCTTGGCTTGGAGGGGCTGAGCCCACCCTTACCCCTAGACGCTGCCAGTTGTGTGTCACGAGCCATCCTTCCTTTCCTCTGGGTGTCATGTGGGCAGGGGTGCCGTCAGTGGGTTGCCCTGGCCTGGGATCCTCCTCAGACAGGTACGTTCTGGGAAGCCTCCTGCCTGGGATGTCGAAGTTTCTTCTCACCCCCATACCACGTCCAGGTCTACAGTCAGTTCCAAAACACAACCCCTTCCCGAGCTCCCAGTGAGTAGCGAGGTTCAGCCAGGGCCCCAATGTTGAGGACACTCGGAGAGCTGGGTTCAGGCCTGGTTCTGCCTTCTTACCAGTCTGTGATTCTGGGCAAGGCACGGACCCTGCTGGGGTCTTCCCCTCGTTGCAGAGGCTGCCTGTTACGTAACTGATTTTATTTCATTTGCAAGATTTTCTGTGTTGGTTTGAGAGACAGAGTGTGGGGGGTGGGGAGGATAGAGGGAGAGGGGAGACAAAATCTCAAGCCGACTCTGTGCTGAGTGTGATGCCCAATGCTGATCTTGATCCCAAGACCCTGAGTTCATGACCTGAGTCCAGATCACGAGTCGGAGGCTTAAGCAACTGAGCCACCCAGGCACCCTGGCAAAAGAACACTTTCGATATATTTCCAGGCAATGCAGGGAGGTGACTAGTGCAAGAGGGAAGACAAACATGGGGGACTCTGTATTTCCTTAACTTACTGCCTAAAGAGATTTCGTTTCTAGTCTACGGGTCAGGGATGAAGAATACAGGAGAAGCTCAGCAATTTCCATGAGTTGGAGACAGAAAGATGGAAGTTTGGAGAAGTCAATATAGCTGTGGTTTACAGTAGAGAATACTGAGGAGAGCTGCACAGAGAAAGAGGACCTCAGAAAGCCATCTAGGATCACTTTTGAGTTTTCATGGAATTCCTCAGTAGGGCACGTGTGTGAGGAACCTATGTGGTGTGGGGAAAATCATAGCCCAGGGGAAGCAGAGAGGAAAATGTCACTAGCCTTCACACACAATCAGGAAAAGTCTGTGCTACCAGCAGCAGGCAGAGTGGAAAACCTCATAATTCGTGGGACATTGCAAAGAGAGCTCAGAATACCAACAGAACAATAGCAAAATACATTGAAGACTACTGTGATACCACCTAACAAACCTTTGGAAATCTAGTCTGGAAGGATAAAATCGTTTTCCAGGAACCTACCTCACCATCAGAACAATCCTCAAGAGTATGTGTAGAAATATAAGCCATAGTTAATATCTAACAATCAAAATTCACAATACCTGCCTTCCAACAAAAGATTACCAGGATGCAAAGAAGGAGAAGAGTTCACCTCGTACTGAGGAGAAAGATTAAACAATAGAAACCTACCCAGAAATGAAAAAGACGATGGAAGTATTGCACATGGACATTCAAACAACTGTTAGAAAGACGTTTTATATACGTAAGAATGTACACAAAGGATGAAGTGAAACAGAGATATAGAAAATATGAAAACAAGGAAAGCCCAACTTCTGGAGCTGAACAGTGGCACGTCTAAGGTGAAAAATGTAGTAGACGGGCTTTCTTTCCCGTTAGACACTAAATAGCAAAAAGAGAGAGAGAGCGAGAGACAGAGAGAGAGAGAGAGAACTTGAATGTATGATCATAGCAGTTGTCCAGAATACAGCAGAGAAAAGGAAGGGTGCAAACCACGCCCTGCACACAAACACTAGAGTATGTGTGAGCTTTGTAGCAATTTCAAGTGGCCTGGTAGATACGAAATTGGCTGAGGTACAGAAAAAAACTGTTTGAAGAAGTAATTCTGATTGTTATCTGAATTGTATGAACCCTCTACACCCATATTTTCAAGAATTCAGGAATCCAGGCAACAAAAACCCCAAACATAAGGATCATGAAAAAAACCTCCTTATCAACCTACATCCCAATAAAATTGCTTAAGACCAATGATAAAGAAAAAACCTAAAAAGCAGATGGAGATGAGTCCATTGCATTACCTGTCTTGTCCCTAATTCTGTAGATGGTCTCTGTTTCTTTCTGGTCTGTGTTACTCTTGGAGTCTCTCTTCACTTACAGGATCCCCCTTCCTATTCTTGCAGGGTGGTTTAGCGGCCAAATCCTTTGAGTTTCTTTCTGTCCTGGAAGCTCTTTATCTCTGCTCCTATTCGGAATGACTCCTTGCTGGGTAAAGCGTTCTTGGCTGCATGTTTTTCTCACTTAGTACCATGACTCGATCACACCAGCCCTTTCTGGTGTGCCAGGACTCTGTGGATAGGTATTTGGCTAGTCTAACGTGCTTACCCGTGTTGGTGAAGACCCTCTTGTCTCAAACTGCTTTCAGGATTTTCTCTTTCTGTCTGAAATTGCAAACGTCACTAGTATATGTTAGGGTATTCCTCTATTCTTATGGATTTGGGGAAGAGTCCTCTCTACCTCTTGGACTTGAATTCCTGTTTCCCTCCCAGATTAGGGAAGTTCTCAGCTACGATCTACACAGATAGATCTTCTGTCCCTCTGTGTCTTCTCCCTCGGGGCCAGAAGTAATTCCAATATTGTTTCGTTTTGTGGCATCACTGATTTTTCGATTCCTCCACCCATAGTCCATTCGTTGGCTTTCTCTCTTTTCCTCAGCTTCCTTCCTTTCCATCAGCTTGTCTTTGGTGTCACTGACTCCGTCTTCTGCTTCATTGACCCTAGCCGTTAGAGTATTCACATCCAATGTAGACTGCATCTCAGTTAGAGCCTTTGGAAATTGGGCCTGATTCGATTTCATTTCTGCACTATGAGAATATCTGGTGTCATTTATACTTTTTTCAAGCCAGCTAGCAAATTTTGTAATTGTCATCCTGAGTTCCAGCTGTGACTTCTTACTTAAAACCCTATGCATTAGATCAGTGGCAGAGAGTGTTACCTCTGGCTCTTTTTTTTTGCTGTGAATCCCTCCCTCTAGTCACTTTTCCCAGAGAAGAATGGATGGGGGAGAGAGAGATTAGGATCTCACAGGGTGGACAAAACAGGGTGAGCCACTTGGTCCCGAGTGTCTTTTGGTCTGTGTGTTGGAAGTCACTAAATCCCAAAATTGTAAAGAAAGCCAAACTCATATATATACAGAAATCAAATTGAATGTAGCGACAGGAATCCAAAAATGAAGAATATATGTATAAAATGTCAATGTAAAAAATGAAAGTTAAGAAAAGATTGAAAAATGAAGAGTTGCTAAAATTAAAAAAAAATGTAGTTGGAAAGGGAAAAAAGAAAAAAAAACGAAATGGAAAATTTTGAATGGAGAGAGAAATGAATCATGAGAAAAAGCCTCGAGCTCTAGGTGCTATTTTCCCCTAGCGCTGGAGTTTGGCTGTCCTCTTTGGTCTGTAAACTTGCTGTTCACTTGTTCTTTCACCTCGTTTTCAGGGGGCAGGGGCCCAGTGTGCTGATTCTCAGGTGTTTTTGCCTGGACGGGGATGCACTGCCCCTTGCCAGGGGGCCCGGTGGGGCTCAGGGTCAGCTGGTTGCTCTGTGTGCCTTGCGTTCCCAGAGGCCTTTCCCCGCCTCTTGAGAGGGTGAGAATAAAAACGGCCGCCCGCATCTGTAGGCGTGGAGGTATGATGCTGTTGTGCGCCAAGTTCTGTAGACTTCTGCGGTGCTCCCCACACCAAAGCTCCTTGGGGAAGGCGGAGGGTCACAGCATTCCTGTCCTTTGCAGGGCTCCCAGATGGAGAGCTTCTGATCAAGTGGACTCCCCGTCAAGTGACTTCGTGCGAGGAGAGGGATCGCTCCCTTCTCCTCACTTGTGTCTGGAGCAGGAAGCGTAGGCACTGCTGTCACAACAACTGAACTGGAGGGTTATCAAGAATTGGGGCTGGCAGGGGCAGGGGGGTCACTGCTGCAGGAGCCTGAGTGCTGTGGAGGGGCTATGCCCAGTGCCAAAGCCGCCGGTTGAGGCTCTGTCCATCCTGCAGCTTCCATGAGCACCCAGTGTGCTTTGGAAATGAGGAGGTTGTGGAATATAGGTGAGGTTCAGTGGGGTGGAATCCGCAGCCGACGACCAGGAAGGAATTCTCGAGACGTCTTTGGTGCAAAATTGGTGGTTTATGACAGGACCCGTGGCAGAAAGAGCTGCTGCCCCGGCTTGTGAGGGGTGGCTGATGATAGACTATGGGGTTGGGGGAAGGTAAGGAAAAAGGGAGGTTGAGATAATACTTGCATATGTTAAAGAAGACTCACAAGGTACAGAGGCCTTGCCAATGTCTAGGGAAGGTGGTTTTGCCCTCTAGCAAGGCATGAACATTAAGACGGTTGGGAACTTCCTGGAGGCTGCAGATTATAAGGACATTTCGTTGTATCTGCTTTCCCTTCAGAAAGCTAAGTTATTGATAGAAATGCTTGGTTCTTGTAAACTGCTAAGACATTGGGAAACTGAGGGAGACTTAAGTCTTGCAGGATTGTGGTGTCTATAGGTTAACTCTTTCTTTGTCCTTTAGGGCAGCCAGGAGTGCCTGAGGAATGTCACCTACACCCCATGGTGGGGGGTGGGGGTGGGGTGTCAGTTCCTGCTTTGTCCTCAGCTAGCCTTCTCTTCCCTCCTCAGTAAAGGCCCCTCCTGTTCACAGAGGTTCAAGCAGTTCTTGCTGTTGCCACCTAGTGGACATATGGATGAACACATTCAGGTCATGTCTGTGACTCACTGACCTGAGCTGCCATGAGAGGTTGGTTCCTTCCTGCGAGGAGAGGGCCCAAAAAGGATGGACCTGGAGCAAGCAGACAAGTGTGGCCCGGCCGACGCCCCTCTGCTGGCCTGGAAGCAGGACCTGGTTGCTCTACTTAGAAGCTGAGTTCTAGAGCAGGAGGGCCTGGAGTGGCTGGGGTGTGTCCTGGGACGGGGTCTGGATGAGGGGTGTTCCAGGGCGGGGTGTGTGTGTGTGTGTGTGTGTGTGTGTGTGTGTGTGTGTGTGTGGTGGGGCAGAGATGCTTGTGGAGGGAGGATCCATGAGGGCGGTATGGACAGGCTCTTCCCTGCTTCACGGGTCCCGCCCAGGTAGCCTGATGGCCTCACTGCTGGCTTGTCTTCCTCATGATTTCAGGGTTCCTCTCTAGTCTCCGGGGACCCTCCTTTCCCGAGCAAGGCTCCACGGAAAGAAAGAGAGTATAGATAGAGGACCCTGCAGCCAATACTGCAACAATGGGACTAAAGTGTGTTCCAGAAATTGTGCTTTTAGGAAACAGTCCTAAAGGCAAAGAGATTTACGGCACATTGTACCCTTCACTTTAAGGATGAGACTCAAAGAATTGGAGAGGTCTCAATTGTTCGGCAGGTGGTGCTGCTGAGTAAATGATGTGTAGCCCCTGAAAATGCAGAAGGGGACAGGAGAGGAGTAGCAGTGCCTGTCCACTGTGGGGACCTCAGGCCGAACAAGAGCCCAGCTGTGAAACCCTCCCTGCCCCACCCTGTCCCACACACAGGCAAACCCCCTCCCCCGCACACACTCACCCATACACTCCGAGGGAAAGGACTGGAAGAGGGACGCCATGTGTTATGGGCTATCATGGTAGAAGGTAGAAGGAATGTGTCTTCCTTTCTTCATATTTACATCACTATTTTACTAACAAAACGTAATCTGGCTAAAACCTTAGAGAACCTTTTAATTACCTGATATGTTTGTAATAAAGAGGAAGATTTAATATGCAGTCTCAATATTTTTATAATATGCACATTAGAATCATTGAAACCTGGCCTATCCTGGAAAATGAAAGATTTTGCAGGTGTCTCATGGACCCAGATATTTCTGGCTCTTGGGTCACACTTACAAAAGGGAAGCCTATCCCAGATCATGAAAACATTTCATTTTGGGGCTTCACCTGCGCAGTATTGTATCAGGAATATTCCTTTGTAGTAAAATGTTTTTTTTTGTTTGTTTGTTTCTGTTTTTGTTTTCGTGTGTTTGTTTGTTTGTTAAGAGAAAGAAACCTGAAAAAAAAAATGAATCACTCATAGGTTACGTAGCTAGATAGAAAAAGGCCACACTGTCTGATCCCACACACATGAAAACCCAGAAGAAGTAACGCACAGAGGCAGAGAGGGGAGCTGTGGCTGCAGGGACTGTGCTGAGAGAATGAGCAGCATCTGACGAGTGGCACGGGAGTCTCTTGGAGGGAAATATTGTAGAAGGACAAGGTTGTGAAACACTCTGTATGTAATGACACCTGGATGTACAATTTAAAAGGATCAGAGTAAAATTCCATGAAAACTCAATTTATCTTTATTTATAGACCAGAATATATTAAGCTATGAAATAGGTGCATGAACAACGCAAAAATTAGAAACACTGGAATGACAGGGGAGGGGAAGCCATCCTTTGGGGATTCAGCGAGCAGGAACTGCTGCTCCGGGGCCGAGGCCAGTTGCTCCACTGAGAGAAATGGTTGCCAGCACCCTCTGGCAACCCCAATAATTGGTGCTGTAGCCTGCTTGGACTCCGGGGCTGCCAAAGGTGCAGGTGGCTCTTGAAGCTGCTGACAGGGAGTGAGAGCTCTGTGTATATCCTCCGCTGGCTCTGACAGGGCAAGGGGCATCAGGGGCCCTTCAGGGACCTCCATAGCTAGTGTTGCAGCGTGCGCGGGCGCCCAGGCTGCCATAGATGCCAGTGGCTCTTGCAGCTCATGACCGTTCGTCAGAGCTGTGAGTGTAACCTCCGTTGGCTCTGACAGGGCAGGTGGCATCAGGGGCCCTTCAGGGACCTCCATAGCTAGTGCTGCAGTGTGCGCGGGCGCCCAGGCTGCCATAGATGCCAGTGGCTCTTGCAGCTCATGACCGTTCGTCAGAGCTGTGAGTGTAACCTCCGTTGGCTCTGACAGGGCAGGTGGCATCAGGGGCCCTTCAGGGACCTCCATAGCTAGTGCTGCAGTGTGCGCGGGCGCCGGGGCTGCACAAGGTGCAGGGGGGTCTTCAAGCTCCCGACAGGGAGTCAGAGCTGTGAGTATATCCTGCCGTGGCTCTGAAATGGGAGGTGTCATCACGGGTTCTTCAGGGACCTCCATGGCTGGTGCTGGGGCCTGCTGAGGCTCCTGGCTTTCCAAAGGCGCAGGTGACTCTTGCACGTCCTCACGGTGGATCAGAGCTCTGACCACCAGCTGCACTGGGCCCGACATGGCAGGTGACATCCCTGCTCTTTTGAGTTGCTGAGCTCCAGCAACAGTGTTGGGATTTTCCAGCTCAGGCTCTGAAGCTGCAGCAGGCACCACAGTGGGAGCTGGGACTAGCTTTCGGTGTGGTTCTGGATCTCGCTCTGGGGCTGCTGCTGTCGCTCCAAGAAGAGAAAGTATGGTCATCATGATTGTCTTTCCATGTCCCTTCCAAATGAAGGCAACTTTGCCCACCACTCAATATTGTTTGAGTCTAAGAACCCGTCCCTGGGTGGTCTCCCCAAACTGTAGCCCGTGGGGACAGTGATCTGAGACCACTCCTTGCTCCCAGCCACACTGCAGTCTGTGGAGGCTTGCTCTGTGTGTCCCACTCTCTCCCCTCCACAGCCCTCCATCAGTCACCCCCAGTCCTCCTCACCCCCAGCCTCCGGCTCAGCGGGCTCGAGGTGTCGCAGCCGAGAGAGGAGGAGCCAGGCACGTTGCTCCAGGTCTGAGCCTGGCACGTTGAGCCCTACGTATGCCAGTAGTGTCTTTAGGCAGGGAAATTCTGGGGGCTGGAAGAAATCTTCAGGGTAGTGGCCCAGCCAGGTGCCCAGGATGGAGGAGATGGCCCTGGGGACAGACAGGTGGGCAGAGGAGTCAGAGGACAGGGCACCTCCCACACGGATGCCCCAGGGAACCCCTGTGGGAACCTGGGCCCCTGGGTCCCCGGGTCCCGGCTGTCAGAGCCCATTCCTACTCCATGTCCACCTTTGGGCTGACCCAAAGCCTCTGTGAGTGGGAGCCCTTGACCCCTGGTGTGACCATTTCTGTCCTCCAAGCGGAAGCTGGACGCCCTGCTCAGTCTCCCTGCCCACTTGCCGCGTGACTTCCACTGCATGTGGGCAGGGAGGGGTGGCGTGTCTGCCGTGGTCTTTGCCCTCAGGGCACACTAGTGCTCTGTGACTGTCCAACCAAGGAGGGAACAAAGGGACTCTGTCCCATCCCTGGCCTTCCCAGGACCCTCCCGAGACCTCCCACTTCCCCTCCCGTGCCTATGTCCTGCCTCGTTCAGTAGGTGCCAGGAGAGAGTGTCCTTCCGTGGACGCTAATCTCCCACTGGGTGGAGGACGTCCAGTCCCCAAGCTCTCACTGGGTCTCCTGAGTACCTGCTGAGCACCCAGTGTCGACGTTCCACCAGATGTGTGGAAGCCATGCCCTTTGTTCTGGGTCCCAGGATTGGGGTAGAGACAGGGCTGGGAGGCGGCGGGGATGGGGAATGACTCTGTTAGGGGCTGAGGCTGCCCTCCAGCCCCCTCTGCTCTCCCACAGTGCCCACACCCCACCCAGGGCTCCTCAGGACCCCTTTCCTCTTCTATAGAAGCAGCCCTCAGACCTGGACCCTCTCACAGGAATTGCAGATGTGTGGGATGAGGGTCCAGCAGCCCCCAGAACACAGTCCCCTCGCTGCCCTCTCGAAGAAGGAAGGGCCCTCTGCATTAGCCAAAGCTCACTCACATGCCCCGCTGCTCGCGGGCTCCGCCGATCTCGTCCCAGGAAGAGAGGACGCATCCGTAGCTAGAGGAGGCCAGAGTTGGGGGGCGATCAGATGAAATGCCCTGTGACCCCCTCCCTCTCATCATGCCTAGGGTCACTGTCTGCCGACTAGAATGGAGCGCTAACCGTAACCCTAGATCGGCCACCAAGGGGCCCCTCCCAAGGGATCTGGCGCCACAACGCCAGGGATTGGGGACCCCCGAGCCCCAGTGCCACACTCACACTGCCGCCCCGCCACCACCTGGGCTGCTAGGGGCGCCACCGGTCATTCAGGGCGGGAGAACGGGCAGGGCCCTCCGAGCCCCCTTCGACCTTCGAAGGCCCCTCGCCCCAAAACGCTTGGGCCCACGCTCCCGCTCGCCAGCGCCCTCACCTCGGCCCGCTCCTCCGCTCGCCGTGCAGCTGGAGGAACACGCATGCTGGCCTCCTGGGGGCTAACCCTAACCCTAGGTAGGGCCTCGAGGGCCCTATCCAAGGGGCCTGGCGCCGCAACGCCGGGGATTGGGGACCCCTGAGCCCCAGCACCGGACTCACCCTGCCGCCCCACCGCCACTTGGGCCGCTAGGGGTGCGGCCGGTCATTCAGGGCGGGAGAACAGGCAGGGTCCTCCGAGCCCCCGATTACCTTCGAAGGCCCCCCGGGCCAAAACGCTTGGGCTCACGCTCCGCCTTGACAGTGCCCTCACCTCTACCCGCCCCTCCACTCGCAGAGCAGGCGGATCAGGACTGCTGGCCTCCTTGGTGCTAACCCTCACTCTAGGTTGGCCCCCGGGGGGCCCCTCCCAAGGGGCCTGGCGCCCAAATGCCTGCAATTGAAGACCCCCGAGCCCCAGCGCCGAGCTCTCCCTGCCTCCCCGCTGCCACCCGGGCCACTAGTGGTACCGCTGGTCATTCAGGGCCGGAGAACGGGCAGGGCCCTCCGAGCCTCCTGGGACCTTCGAAGGCCCCTGGAGCCAAAACGCTAGGGCCCACGCTCCCCCTCGTGAGCGCAATCACCTTGGCCCGCCCCTCCGCTCGCCGCACCGCCCGCGGATCGTGCCTGCCGGCCTCCTTGGGGCTAACCCTAACCCTAGTTCGGTCCCCGAGGGGCACCTCACAACTGGTCTGGCGCAGCAACACCAGGGATTGGGGACCCCGGAACCCCAGCGCCGGAATCACGCTGCCGCCCTGCCGCCACCCTGCGCTCGGGGCGCCGCCGGTCATTCAGGGCGGGAGTACGGGCAGGGCCCTCCGAGCCCCCGGCGACCTTCAAAGGCCTCCCGCGCCAAAACGCTTGGGCCCATGCTCCCGCTCTCCTGCGCCCTCACCTCGGCCCACCCCTCTGCTCGCTGCATAGCCGGTGGATCAGGGCTGCCGGCCTCATAGGGGCTAACCCTAACCCTAGGTTGGCCCCCGAGGGGCCTATCCCAAGGGGTTTCGCACCAAAACGCCAGGGATTGGGGACCCTTGAGCTCCAGCGCAGGATTCACCGTACCGCCCCGCCACCACCCGGGCTGCTAGGGGCGCCCCTGGTCATTCAGGGCGGGAGAACGGGCAGGGCCCTCTGAGCCCACAGCAACCTTCGAAGGCCTCCCGCGCAAAAACGCTTGGGCCCAAGCTCGCTTGCCAGCACCTTCATGTCGGCCCGCCCCTCTGCTCGCGGCACACCCGGCGGATCGGGCCTGCCGTCCTCCTGGGGCTAACCCTAACCCTAGGTCGGCCCCGAGGGGACCCTCCCAAGGGGCCTGGCGCTGCAACGCCGGGGATTGGGGACCCCCGTGCCCCTGCGCCAGACTCACCCTGCCGCCCCGCCGCCACCGAGGCCGCTAGGGGTGCCGCCGGTCATTCAGGGCGGGAGAAGGGGCAGGGCCCTCCGAGCCCCTGGCGACCTTCGAAGACCCCTCGTCAAACCGCTTGGGCCCATGCTCCGGCTCGGCAGCGCCCTCACCCCTCCGCTTGCCGCACAGCCGGCGTATCGGGCCTGCCAGCCTCCTGGGTGCTAACCCTAACTGAAGGTGGGCCCCGGAGGAGTCCCTCCCAAGGGGCCTGCGCCGCAACGCCGGCGTTGGGTAACCCCGAGCCCCAGCGCCGGACTCACCCTGCCGCCCCACTGCCACCAGGACCGCTGGGGCGCCGCCGGTCATTCAGGGCGGGAAAACGGGCAGGGCCCTCCGAGCACCAGGCAACATTCGAAGGCCCTCCGGGGCAAAACGCTAGGGCCAATGCTCCCGCTCGCCAGTGCCCTCACCTTGGCCCGCCCCTCTGCTTGCCTCACAGCTGGCGGATAGGGCCTGCCGGCCTCCTGGGGGCTAACCCTAACCCTATGTAGGCCCCCGAGGGGCCCCTTCCAAGGGGCCTGGTGCCGCCACGCCAGGGATTGGGGACCCAACGCGCCCCAGCGCCGGACTTACCCTGCCGCCCCGCCGCCACCCAGGCTGCTAGGGGCACCGCCGGTCATTCAGGGCAGAATGGGCAGGACCTTCCGAGCCCCGGCAACCTTCGAAGGCCAGCCGTGGCAAACGCTTGGGCCCACGCTCCCATTCGGCAGCACCCTCACCACGGCCAGCCCCTCCGCACGCCACAAAGCCGGAGGATCGGGCCTGCCAGCCTCCTGGGAGCTAACGCAAACCCTACGTTAGACCCCAAGGGGCCCCTCCCAAGGGGTCTGGCGCTGCCACGCTGGAGCTTGGGGACACTCAAGCAGCAGCGCCAGACTCACCCTGCTGCCCGGCCGCGACCCGGCCCGCTAGGGGCACCGTCCTCATTCAGGGCGGGAGAACAGGCAGGGCCCTCCGAGCCCCCTGCGACCTTCGAAAGCAAGGCGCGCCAAAACGCTTGGGCTCACCCTACCGCTCCTCAGCATACTCACCTCGGCCGGCCCCTCCTCTCGCCCCACAGCTGGCAGATTGGGCCTTCCGGCCTCCCGGAGGCTAACCCTAACCCTAGGTCGGCCCCAGAGAGGCCCCTCCCAAGGGTCCTGGTGCCACCACGCCTGGGATTGGGGACCCCCTAGCCCCACTGCCAGACGCACCCTGCCGCCCCGCTGCCACTCGGGCCGCTAGGGGCGCCGCCGATCATTCAGGGCGGAAGAACGGGCAGGGCCCTACGAGCCCCCGGGGACCTTCAAAGGCCTACCGCTCCAAAACGCTCGGGCCCAAACTCCCGCTGGCCAGTGCGCTCACCTCGGCCCGCCCCTCCCCTCGTCGCACAGCCAGCGGACCGGGACTGTAGGCCTCCTGGGGGCTATCCCTAACCCTAGGTCTCCTCCTGAGGGCCCCCTCCCAAGCCTCCTTTTGCTGCACTCCGGGGATTGGGGACCCCTGATTCCCAGCGCCGGACTCACCCTGCCACCCCGCCGCCACCCGATCCGCTAGGGGCGCCGACGGTCATTCATGTTGGGAGAACAGGCAGGGCCCTCCGAGTTACCTCAGACCTTCGAAGGCCCCCCATGCCAAAACGCTTGGGCCCACGCTCCCGCTCGCCAGCACCCTCACCTCGGCCTGCACCTCCGCTCACCGCACACCCGGCGGCCCGGGCCTGCTGGCCTCCTGGGGGCTAACCCTAACCCTAGGTCAGCCCGCGAGGGGCCCCTCCCAAGGGGCCTGGCGCCGCAACGCCGGGGATCGGGGACCCCTGAGCCCCAGCGCCGGACTCACCCTGCCGCCCTGCCGCCACCCAGGCCGCTAGGGGCGCCGTAGGTCATTCAGGATGAGAGATTGGGCAGGGCCTTCCGAGCCCCCGGCAACCTTCGAAGGCCCCCCAGCGCCAAAACACTTGGGCCCACGCTCTCGCTAGCCAGCGCCCTCACCTTGGCCCACCCTTCCGCTCGCCGCACAGACAGCGGATCCGGTCTGCCAGCCTCCTGGGGGTAACCCTAACCCTAGGGCGGCCTCCGAGGGGCCCCTCCAAAGGGGCCTGGCGCAGCAACGCCTGGGATTGAGGACCCCCGAACCCCAGCGCCGGACCCACCCTCGCGCCCCGCCACCATGTGGGCTGGTAGGGGCTCCACCGGTCATTCAGTGTGGGAGATCGTGAAGGGCCCTCTGAGCCCCAGTCGACCTTCAAAGGCCCCCCGCGCCAAAACACTTGGGCCCAAACTCCCGCTCGCCAGTGCCCTCACCTCGGCCCGGCACTCCGCTTGCTGCATAGCCAGCGGTCTGGGCCTGCCGGCGTCCTGGGGAATAGCCCTAACCCTAGGTCTCCCCCCGAGGGCCCCCTCCCAAGCGGCCTTGCTCTGCAATCCAGGGATTGGGGACCCCTGATCCACAGCGCTGGACTCACTCTGCCGCCCCGACACCACCCAAGCCGCTAGAGGCGCTGAAGGTCATTCACATCGGGAGAACAGGCAGGGCCCTCCAAGGCCCCTCCGACCTTCAAAGGCCCCCCCGTGCCAAAACACTTGGGCCCACGCTCGCGCTCACCAGCTCCCTCACCCCGGCCCCCCCTCCACTCGCCGCACAGTCGGGGGATCGGGCCTGCCCGCCTCCTTGAGGCTAAACCTAACCCTAGGTCGTCCCCTGAGCGGCACCTCCAGGGGCTTGGAGCCGCAATGCCGGGGATTGGGGACCCCCTAGCCCCAGCACCACAGTCACCCTGCCGCCCCGCCGCCACCCAGGCTGCTAGGGGTGCCGCCGGTCATTCAGGGCGGGAGAACGGGCAGGGCCCTCCGAGCCCCTGGCGACCTTCGAAGGCTTCCACGCCAAAACGCTTGGGCCCACGCTCCTGCTCGGCAGCTACCTCACCACGCCCCAACCCTCCGCTGGCCGCACAGTCGGCGGATCGGGCCTGCCTGGCTCCTGGGGGCTAACCCTAACCCTAGGTCAGCCCCAAGGGGCCCCTGCCAAGGGGCCTGGTGCCGCAACGCCAGGGAATGGGGATCCCCGAGCCCCAGCGCC
This sequence comes from Ursus americanus, assembly GCF_024610735.1. Lineage (NCBI taxonomy): Eukaryota > Metazoa > Chordata > Mammalia > Carnivora > Ursidae > Ursus > Ursus americanus. The sequence continues at coordinate 45,746,121 of NC_142149.1, read as the reverse complement.
GAATTCACCCTGCCGCCATGCCACCACCTGGCTGGTGGGGCGCCGCCGGTCATTCAGGGCGGGAGAACGGGCAGGGCCCTCAGAGGCCCCGGCGACCTTCGAAGGCCCCGCGCGCCAAAATGCTTGGGCCCGCGCTCCCGCTTGCCAGTGCCCTCATCTCGGCCCGCCCCTCCGCTCGCCCGCACAGCTGGCGGATCGGGCCTGCCGGCCTCCTGGGGGCTAACCTTAACCCTAGATCTCCTCCCGAAGTCCCCCTCCCAAGCGGCCTTGCGCTGCAATCCGGGGATTGGGGACCCCTGATTCCCAGCGCCAGACTAACAATGCCGCCCCACAGGCACCCGAGCCGCTAGGGGCGCCGACGGTCATTCATGTCGGGAGAAGAGGCAGGGCCCTCCAAGGTACCTCTGACCTTCGAAGGCCCCCCATGCCAAAACGCTTGGGCCCACGCTCCCGCTCGCCATCTCCCTCACCTCGGCCTGCCATTCTGCTCGCTGCACAGCCGGCAGATCGGGCCTGCCGGCCTCCTTGGGGCTAACCATAAACTTGGTCGGCCCCCGAGGGGCCCCTCCCAAGGTGTCTGGAGCCACAGCGCTGGGGATTGGGGACCCCCGAGCCCCAGCGCCAGACTCACACTGCCGCCCCACTGCTACCCAGGGCGCTAGGGGCGCCGCCGACATTTAGGGTGGGAGAACGTGCAGGGCCCTCCGCACCCCTGGCGACCTTCAAAGACGCCCCGTGACAAAACGCTAGGGCCCACGCTCCCGCTCGCCAGCGCCCTCACCCTGGCCCGCCCCTCCGCTCTCCACACAGCTGGCGATCGGGCCTACCGGCCTCCTTGGACTAACCCTAAACCTAGGTCAGCCCCCGAGGGCCCTCTCCCAGGGGCCTGGCGCCGCAACGTCAGGGATTGGGGAACCCCAAGCCCCAGCACCGGACTCACCCTGACACCCAGCGGCTACACGGGCCGCTAGGGGACTGCCGGTCATTCAGGCCGGGAGAACAGGCAGGGACCTCAGAGCACCCTTCGACCTTCGAAGGCCCCCCGCGCCAAAACACTTGGGCCCAAACTCCCGCGCCAGTGCCCTCATCTCGGCCCACCCCTCCGCTCGCCGCACAGCTGGCGGATCGGACCTGCCAGCCTCCTGGGGGCTAACACTAACCCTAGGTCGGCCCCTGGATGGCGCCTCCCAATGGGCCTGCCGCCGCAACGCCGAGGATCGGGGACCCCCGAGCCCCAGCGCCAGACTCACACTGCCTCCCCGCCGCCACCCGGGCCGGTAGGGGCGCCCACGGTCATTCATGTCGGGAGAACAGG